>NW_015160868.1:450425-505583 GCF_001447785.1 Gekko japonicus
GCGGTAGTGGGCGTGGCCAACTCTGAAGCCAGCCGGAACTCCGTTCCTGTGCGTTCCCGCCCCAAAATAGCCCTGCCTATGTTCATATAAATAGCTCTCGATAGCCATACCCCGTGTCCTTTAGGACTACAGAAAGTGTGGTCGCTTTGGGAACACGGAGATGCTTTTTCTGAGCCTCTCTCCACACCAAGTTGTACCTATTCAGAAGTATCCTCAGTGTACATCCTGTTGAGTGCCACAGCAGTGAGCCCAGAGCGACTCCAGGTTGCTGTGAGTTCCTTATAGATAACACGAGATGCAAATAGTAAGCAAAATGTGGGGAAGAAGGTGGGTCATCAAAGCTGTGTCACAGCAATGCAAGCAGTGGGGGTCTGGCTAGTTGGGAGAGTCAAGGGAACATCAGAACACCAGAAGAGCCCTGCTGGATCAGACCAATGGTCCATCTAGTCCAGCATCCTGTCTCACACAGTGGACAGCCAACAACGTCATAGAGGCTCAGGCTTTCCCTCAATTTTGCCTCCTGGCTCTGGAATTTAAAGGCTTAGTGCCTCTGAATGTGGAGGTTCCCTTCAGTAACCTTGGCTAGTAGCCATTGATACTTATCCTCCATGAATCTATCTAATACCCTTTTGAAGTTGTTTATTCCTGTGGCCATCATTGCATCCTCTGGCAGCGAATTCCACATTTTTATCACTCTCTGGGTGCGTTCAGATGGGGCGTTTCAGCCGGCATAAACTTACCTCCTGTCTGTGGAGCCCATCGCTGTATGCCCGTTCACATGCAGCGGGCGTCGGCGTTTTTTCTTTAAAAAAAAAAACCCTCACTTTGAGCATGCGTATAGGCAGCTATCCACAGAATGGCGATCTTCACGCATGCGCAAAACACCCCATCTTACATTTAAAGTTTAAAGGTAAGGACTTACCTTTAAAGTTTAAAGACCAAACTGGCCTCCCTGAGGTCTCGGAGTCCTCTAAAATCTTAAACTAAGGACCTTTTCTTTTTTTTAAAAAACAAACGCTGGGGCGAAGCTTCGCCCAAGCGCATATTGCCGACCTTAAAAAAAAAAGGTGGGTGAAAATCGGAAGCCTCGGGCTTCCGAACGGTAGTGGCTCTACAACGTTGGAGAGCGATCAGACGGGGGTAAAGTGATTACAACCGTTGGACTCGGAATACCACCAGTTGGGGACCTAGTGGCAGAATACAACGGTGTAAAGCTCTTTGCAACGGTTAGGGACGGAAGGCAGATGTTCGCCGTGTGTTCCTTTTGTCCGTCCTGAACGTACTGCCCATCAGCCTCATTGGATGCCCATGAGTTCTAGTATTTTGGAAGAGGGAGAAAAAATTCTCTGTGAGCTCTTTCCAGCCTGTACATAATTTTATAAACCTCTGTCATGTCCCCCCCTCCCAGTCTACTCCCTTCTAAACTGAAGATTGCCAGACTCTTCAGCCTTTCCTCATATAGGGAAGGCGCTCCAACCCCCTCGTCATCTTGGCTGGCCTCCCCTGTACTTTTTCAGCTCCGCAATGTCATTTTAGAAAGACGGTGACCAGTATTCCAAATGATGCCACAACATAGATCTATACAAGGGCTTTACAATATTGGCCATTTTATTCTCAGTCCCTTTCCTAATCATCCGTACTATAGAGTTTGCCTTTTTCACTGCCGCAGTGCGCTGGGTTGACATTTTCATTGAGCTATCCACTATGCCCCCAAGATCTTTTCCCCTCTCAGTCTCAGCAAGTTCAGCCCCCACACACATCAGGGCTCTTTTTGTAGAAAAAGCCCAGCAGGAACTCATTAGCATAATAGGCCACACCCAACAGCAGAAACTCATTAGCATATTAGGCCACGGCCCTGACAGCACAGCTCATTAGCATATTAGGCCACACACCCATGTTACCAGAAGTGTGGTCATCCAGCCACGCCCACCTTTTGCTTCTTATTCTGTTGACCTTGTTTGTGGTCAAAACCCAGGCGTCCCAATGTGCATCACCGTACACTTACCAACACTGATCTTCATTTGCCACATTGTCGCCTACTCACCCAGTTTGCATAGGTCCTTTTGGAACTCTTCACAGTCAACTGTCCGGAATAATTTTTTCCATCTGCAAACTTTTTTTTTAACAATTTGAAATTTTTATTTCATACCTATAAGACAAAGACTGAACAGACTTACATAGATGTTTTATAGATGGTATATTACCCCAGATAAATTAGCTACATTTTACCCTAACCTACCAAATGATTGTTGGAAATGTAAAAAGCAATGTTGGTTCATTTTTTCGTATGTGGTGGACATGTGATAAAGTTAAAAAATATTGGAGCTGGATACATGAAATTTTGCAAAAAATGTTAAAAACTATTGTGCCGTATACACCAGAATTGTTTTTATTGATTACCAGAGAACTATAAAAAGCAAGATTTTTATCTCACTATACATATTGTGACAGCGGCAAGAATATTATAGTCTAAACATGGGAGAAGAAGTGAAACTCCTTCAAAGGAAGAAGTTATAAATAAAATATTGGAAGCTGTAGAGATGGACAATTTAACTTCAATCTTGAGAGGAAATAACAAAGAAGAATTTGAGGACACATGGTCAAGGTTTTATAAATGGGTAGAAGAACATAACGTATAAAAACTCCTAGACATACAACCAAAATAAAAAGAAATAAGAACTGTGTACTTAACTATGAGAAAAATATGTCTATTAAAATCATAAGGTGGGAAAGATATCAACTTTTTGGTTACAGTTTGAGGTCAAATGACTGTAAAAATGGATCTTCCCAAATGTGCCATCTGCAAACTTGATCGCTATACTACTTTCCCCTAGTTCCAGGTCATTTATGAATAAATAAAATAATAATAGCCCCCCCCCCCCCAATACCAATCCCTGTGGTACCCCACTGCTTATTTCCCTCCATTGTGAGAATTTCAGTGTGTTGCAGTTGTTAGCGTATCAGGCTAGGTTGAGAGAGTGAGAGAGATGGATCCAACCTAACAGTGTTGTTATGAGGATAACATGGTGGAATGGGAAGGCGATACTTAGCTGTTTGGATGAAGAACAGGGCAAATAATACTCAGTAGATCGATGGCTGCAGCCTCCATTGCACAGAAATTTTGTAATGCATCACGGCCATCCTAAGGTAAATAAATAAATAAATATTGTCCCGTAGAAACTCGAACGCATTTTGCAAAAAGTGAAGTACCTGAGAATGAAAAGTATTGAAAACCTCAGTGAGTATTGTCTATTCAGACTGGCAATGGCTCTCCGGGGTCACAGGCAGAGGTCATTCACATCATCTCCTGCTTGGACCTTTTAGCTGGAGATGCCGGGGATCGAACCTGGGAACTTCTGCACGCCAAGCAGTGGCTTTTCCACCGAGCCACAGCTCCTACTCTGTCAGCAGTTCTCCAGGGTCTCAGGCAGAGGTCTTTCACATCATCTACTGCCTGGACCTTTTAGCTGGAGATGCCGGGGATCGAACCTGGGAACTTCTGCACGCCAAGCGGATGCTCTACCCCCTAGCCACATCCTTGAGTGAAATGTTATCCTCTTGTAACGTGGGTGCCAACTTGCTTCTCTCGAGATTCCCTCACTTGGTCCGTGGCTTGCTGTTGTCATTTCAGCGACGAGGTCCTCTTAGCTCCGCAAAATGGTGGATGTGATTTGTCGGTTGCTGAAAGTATATCGCAGAGCTGCCAAGTCGACGAGAGCGCACTGAATTCGGTCCGTGAGGGTGGGGGATAATGGGCATGTTTAAAAATTAAGCATGAAATGTTTTGTGCACTCTGAGGAAGTGTCCAGTCGCGGGGTTGCTTTTATGTGCTCGAGGAGCGAGGTGACCTTTCATATTGGTTGTCAGAGATGCAGCAAGAAATACACGAGTTTTTGGGTCTTTCAATCAGAAAAAGTGTCCAGTACGAGTTCCACTAGCTCGCCCTACCACCAACCCCCTTTCTTTCTCTTCTGATCTCTTAATGCTTTCCTCATGTAGGACATAGAAGGATGACTGGCTGGAGAATTAAAGACAACCGAACAGTATTCTCAGATGATGTGTTGGAAATGTGTTTCCATTTCCTGATTTTCCTTCTGAGATACCGATGTGTGATTTTTTGTGTGTGTTTTGTTTTGTTTGAAGGGGCAAAAAAAAAAAAAATTAGGGTTCTTTTTTTAAGAGCAGGAACCCTGCAGACACCATTTAAGATATATTGATAAAACACTTTCAAAGCATGTAATCTTTAGTTCACAAGCCAAAAGGTAACATGCCTCTCATTAGACTGGCATTAAAATGTGGAACCCATTAGCTCCCAGTTTTAACAGGGCGGTGAAATATTACTGCCTTTGAACAAGCCTGACACGTTTCTTCTTGGCAGTTGAATGGCAGGCTCTCTCTTTGGCCGGTTTTGTTTTCCTTTTCCTTTTTTTATGGCATCTTCTTTTGTTCGTCCTGTTATTTGGGACGCATTCCCACAACCGGCCTTCTCTGCCGTAAGGTGTCTTTGACCCCCCCCCCCCCTTGGTGGAGATCCATGTGGACACGGTCACTGGGGCAGGCCTGGTACACGTTTAGATTGCAGGACATTAGTATCTCAGCCCCCCTCTGCCCTTCCCAAAGCCACACAGAAGGGAGGGGTCTGGAGGAGTATGTAGCGATTGAGAACGAGCGGGTTAACTCTTCCCCCTGCATGCTTTCCTTAGCTGGAAATATTTCCACGTGACAGTTTGGTGTGGTGGTTCAGTGCGCGGACTCTAATCTGGGGGAACTGGGTTTGATTCCCCATTCCTCCACTTGCACCTGGCTGGATGGCCTTGGACAAGCCGTAGTTCTGATAAGAGCTGTCCTTGAAAAAGAGCAGTTTCTGTCAAGAGCTCTCTCAGCCCCACCTACCTCACAGGGTGTCTGTTGTGGGGAGGGGAAGGGAAAGGAGTTTGTAAGCCGCTCTGAGGCTCCCTTGGGTAGTGAAGGGCGGGGTATAAATCCAATCACCTCCTCCTCCACCTCCTGCACATGCAGCTGGGAATATCTGATTGATGACAAAATTGCTGAATGGTCCGCCCAGCATAATCTAATCGAAAGCCAACAGCATTTGATGACAGGTTGATGTTAAGCAGTTGGAATATTTGTGTGCGTACCATGGGGTTTTCATAAATGAACCAGTGATGGCTGTTGGAAAACAGGGATGCCAGCCTCCAGTTGGGGCCTGGGGATCCTCCAGAATTACAGTGCATCTCCAGACTACAGAGTTCAGTTCCCCTGGAGAAAATGGCTGCTTTGGAGGGTGGACTGTATGGCACGGTACCCCACTGAGGTCCCTGTCCTCCCCAGGCTCCACCCCCAAATCTCCAGGAGTTTCCCGACCTGCAGCTAGGTACCCTCTAGCCCTGTCCTCTAGTAGTGGCCGAGGAGACCTGACAACCCTATTGGGAAAAAAGAAGGTAGAAGTTCTCAAGTTAACAGGTGGACAACTTTCCAGCCTAATAAAGTAGAAAAGAGAAAGAGTCCAGTAGCACTTTAAAGACTCACAAAAATCGTGCTAGGGTAGGAGCTTTTGTGAGTCACTGCTCATGAAAGGTATCCGTGGAAGTGAGCAGTGACTCACGGAAGTTCATGACCGGCCATAATTTTTGTTAGTCTTTAAGGTTAGTCTAAGGAGCTGCGGTGGCTCAAGTGGTTAAGACGCTGGACTGCAGGCTGTGGAAGGTCGGTAGTTCAGCAGTTCGAGACCCGAGTGTGCCGCATGACGGAGCGAGCTCCCGTCTCTCGTTCCAGCTCCTGCCAACCTAGCAGTTCGAAAGCAAGAAATTGCAAGTAGATAAATAGGTACCGCTTCGGTGGGAAGGTCACAGCGTTCCGTGCGCCTTGGTGTTTAGTCATGCCGGCCACATGACCACGGAAACATCTTCGGACAGCGCTGGCTCTTCGGCTTTGAAACGGAGATGAGCACCGCAACCCTAGAGTCAGATTCGACTGGCTTTCGAGCAAGGGGACCTTGACCAAGGTGCTACTGGACTCTTGCTCTTTTCTGTTTCTACAGGCAGACTAACACGGCTACCCGTCTTGATCTAACCTAATAGAGGCAACTCGGTTGTAGTGGCTTCCCTGTCACACTGTGATATAGGATACCTGGGTGGGACTCTTCCATGGAACTCATTTGGTTATCTCTGACCAGTCACGCTTTTATTCTCTCAGACCCCACAGGGTTGTTGTGAAGATTAAAGGGAGAAGGGAAATCCACGTATGTCATCCTGAGGTCCTTGGAGGAAGGATGGGTTAGAATGCACTAGACAGATAGGTATTGTGTATAAATTTCAAGGCAATATCAAAATGCCTGCATACTATGCTGTTTGTTGTTGTTCAGCCACACAGTTGAGTCCGACTCTGCGACCCTATGGACCACATTATGCCAGGCCCTCCTGTCTTCCGCTGTCCTCTGGAGTTTACTTAATTTCATGCTGTGTACTATATATGTTGTAGGAACTGCGGTGGCTCAAGTGGTTAAGACACTGAACTGCAGGCTGTGGAAGGTCAGTAGTTCAGCAGTTCAAGACCCGAGTGTGCCGCATGACGGAGTGAGCTCCTGTCTCTAGTTCCAGCTCCTGCCAACCTAGCAGTTCGAAAGCAAGAAATTGCAAGTAGATAAATAGGTACCACTTCGGTGGGAAGGTCACAGCATTCCGTGCACCTTGGTGTTTACTCATGCCGGCTACATGACCACGGAAACGTCTTCGGACAGCGCTGGCTCTTCGGCTTTGAAACGGAGATGAGTACCGCAGCCCTAAAGTCGGACTCGACTGGCTTTTGAGCAAGGGAACCTTTACCTTTTGCTATATATGTGTTTTTTTTAGGGGAGGGGTGAATGGTATGAGGTACAGTATTCATCTGTTTCATTAAATGAATATCTATATCCAACTATATATCTAGTATTTTTTTTAAAAAAAATATATAAATGTTGTTGTTGCTTTTTAGTGGAAGAGAAAATATTCCAAACTTCTCCTCAGAAGTGCCGAGAAGATACCTAAAGATATCCATGAGGGAGTTCAAGAAGCTTTTTTGACTTTGCGAAAATTCGGCTGTTTCTTCCAGGACCTTGTAAGGATCAAAGGCAAAGATTTTTTTACCCCAGTGTCTCGAATTTTAATTGGAAACCCAGGATGTACTTACAAATATTTGAACACGAGGTTATTTACTGTCCCCTGGACTGTGGAAAGTTATGAAATAAATTATTCCCATCCAGAAATATCCCAAGCTTGTAAAGCATTAATCAAACTTAATGACTACATGCACAGAGAAACGACCCGGGCTTTGCAAGAGCAGAAGTTGACTGAGACAAAAGAAACTGAAGACTGCGCTGTCACCGATAGGCCTCCGGATTATGCTCCTTCGATTACCGCGACGGGATCCGCTTTACAAGATCAAAGCCCTCCTCGCGTCCCAAAGAATGACTGTAGCGATTTGAAAGAGAAATCGTCCTACAACCTGACGTTATTAAATTATATGGATCCCCAACAAATGCCATTCTTGAAAGAGGAGCCTTATTTTGGAATGGGAAAGATGGCCGTGAGCTGGCATCACGATGAAAATCTGGTCGAAAGGTCAACGGTAGCTGTCTACAGTTATAGCTGTGGAGGTGGGTAAACATGGAAAGGGGGCGCAGCGAATGATAGACTCATTCTCTCTCTCCAAGTTCTCTTTACCCCTTCCCCCCAAGTTGTCTTGCCTCTTGTTGTGAGCTCACACAAATGGACAGTTTTTCTTCCGGCCTACATTTGCAACATGACAACAGCTTGGCGTTGTCGTATGCAAAACGGTGTTTTCTCGTGTGTGAGCGAGTATTTTCGTTTCTATCTTCCCGAGTATCAGGGGGCTAAGGAGAGAAAGGGGGAGACTCGGTAAGCCAAGCTACGTTAGCTGCAGCTGGCCTCTTATCGGGAGGACTTTGAGCAGACTGAACAGTTGCTATAATTAACCTGCTGATCAGGAGCCAAGAAAACAAAATCTGTCAAATCTCTCCTTTCCCCGGTTCCCACAGGTACCCATTTCCAGAGCTCTAAACTGTTTTATTGTGGTTTGACATCTTTCTCTTTATTGGGCCGATTTGTCAAATATGCCCTTGTTCAGCGCCGTCCTGGCTTTGCCACTCTTCTCCCTTTGCAAATGATACGCTGACCCAGCTCGGTAGGAAATCTGCCATTTCCAGCAGCATTACGCGGGTTTGTGTCCAGTCTTGCTCACTTGTCATGTCCTGCGACAAACGCTGAACTTTGGAACACATCCCCGTGAGATGGGGGAAGTCTGTCTATCTGGTATGTTTATATTCCGGCTGCCCTCCAAGGAGCTGAGTGTTGCATACTCGGCTCCCCCTCCTCCTCCTTTCTCCTTATAGCAACTTTGGTAGGTAGGTTAATTTGGTAGAGAGTATCTGATCCAAGTTCACCTAGGAAGCTTCATGGGAAAGGCAAGACCTGAACATAGTTCTCCCAGATTCCAGTCCAATATTCTAACCACAGTCAGGTATGAAAACACTATAAACAGACGTGTGCTAGATGCCTACAGAACAATACGACAACAAGTGATACTATATTAAAGCCATAACGTATTTAGTGTCTGGTAATAAAGACTAACAACATATTCCATCACAGACAAAATACAAAGGTCAATAGAAATTCACATAGCCGTCTGCTCAAGTCTCTCTCAATCTATATCCCTCAGTCTGTTGTCCTTATTCAAATTCACAAAAGCAGTCTGCTCAAAGTTCAATAAGTCTGTGTCTCTCTTTCAGTCAACACTTTTTCCGGATATCTAAATGTTTCAGAGGAGCTGCGGTGGCTCAAGTGGTTAAGACGCTGAACTGCAAGCTGTGGAAGGTCAGTAGTTCAGCAGTTCGAGACCCGGGTGCCGCATGATGGAGTGAGCTCCCATCTCTAGTTCCAGCTCCTGCCAACCTAGCAGTTCGAAAGCAAGAAATTGCAAGTAGAGAAATAGGTACCACTTCGGGTGGAAGGTAACAGCGTTCCGTGTGCCTCGGTGTTTAGTCATGTCGGCCACATGACCACGGAAACATCTTCGGACAGTGCTGGCTCTTCGGCTTTGAAATGGAGATGCGCACCGCAACCCTAGAGCCGGACTCGACTGGCTTCCGAGCAAGGGAACCTTTATCTGATCCAAGTTCACCTAGGAAGCTTCATGGGAAAGGCAAGACCTGAACATAGTTCTCCCAGATTCCAGTCCAATATTCTAACCACAGTCAGGTATGAAAACACTATAAACAGACGTGTGCTAGATGCCCACAGAACAATACGACAACAAGTGATACTATATTAAAGCCATAACGTATTTAGTGTCTGGTAATAAAGACTAACAACATATTCCATCACAGACAAAATACAAAGGTCAATAGAAATTCACATAGCAGTCTGCTCAAGTCTCTCTCAATCTATATCCCTCAAACAGTCCGTTGTCCTTATTCAAATTCACAAAAGCAGTCTGCTCAAAGTTCAATAAGTCTGTGTCTCTCTTTCAGTCAACACTTTTTCCGGATATCTAAATGTTTCAGACCTCTGGTCTTTCCTCAGGAACAAATCCTATATAGGAATCTTACATTCACTCTTACATTCAAGTAGACACTTTCATTGATTTGCTTTTATGTTAATCTATTTGGGCAAGGTCTCCTCCTCTTATTTCCAAGCGTGCTGAAACTGCTGCCAAAGTAAAGTGGACCCACACTTTATTGTTCTGTAGGCATCTAGCACAGGTCTGTATATATTGTTTTCCTACTTGACTGTTTTGGGTCTCTGTGTTATTCCTTTGGATTGCAATATTCTAACCATGACAGCATTCTAGCTTGTACAGTCTGAAGAATTTAAGTTCTTTTTATCACGGGTTTTTTTCCCCCATACTGCTGTTTTCCAGTTCATGAGAATGTTATTAATTCGTTTGCAATACTTTTATTCCAGTTTTCCCCTAACAAAACGGCTTGCAGGGAGACACTTAAAGCCAGTTTGGTGTAGTGGTTAAGTGTGCGGACTCTAATCTGGGAGAACCGGGTTTGATTCCCCACTCCTCCACTTGCACCTGCTGATGTGACCTTGGGTCAGTCACAAGCTCTGGCACAGCTGTCCTTGAAAAAGAGCAGTTTGTGTCAGAGTTCTCTCAGCACCACCCACCTCACAGGGTGTCTGTTGTGGGGAGGGGAAGGGAAAGGAGTTTGTAAGCCGCTCTGAGACTCCCAAGTGAAGGGCGGGGTATAAATCCAATCTCCTCCTAAAAACAATCCCCATACCATTAAAAATGTCGTGATGAGGAAAAAAGAACCAGTCTCTGTTGATGTTTAACGCCTCTAAGACGCGTCTTCAACAATTCCTCTTTCTAAAGGTATTAATGGATAGGTGCCTTCTTGATAGCAGTGAATGGCCTAACTCAGTAAAAGCCCAAGATTGCACAATGGCACCCAGGCCAGTCCAATCTCCTCAGATCTGGGAAGCTAAGCACAGTCAGTGCTGCTTAGTACTTGGATGGGAGACCAGTGAGGGAATCCAGGGTCGCTAAACAGAGGCGGGTGATGGTGAACCACCTCTGAACATCTCTTGCTAGTTTGGTGCAGTGGTTAAGTGTGTGGACGCTAATCTGGGTGAAGCGGGTTTGATTCCCCACTCCTCCACTTGCACCTGGCTGGATGACCTTGGGCAAGCCATAGTTCTGGCACAGGTGTTCTTGAAAAAGAGCCGTTTCTGTCAGAGCTCTCTCAGCCCCACCGACCTCACAGGCAGTGTTCCCTCTAAGCTGAGTTAGTGTGAGCTAGCTCACAGTTTTTTAGCCTCCGGCTCACACGTTTTTTGTCTTCGCTCAGGAAGGGATGGCTCCAGAGCAAAATAATGTATGCAGCAGCCAAATCGCCTGCTCATAACTTTAATGCCAGTAGCTCACAAAGTAGAATTTTTGCTCACAAGACTCCACAGCTTAGAGGGAGCATTGCTCACAGGGTGTCTGTTGTGGGGCGGGGAAGGGAAAGGAGTTTGTAAGCCGCTCTGAGACTCCGAGTGAAGGGCGGGGTATAAATCTAATCTCCTCCTCCTCTTCTTCTTCGGTGTAGTGGTTAAGTGTGCAGACTCTAATCTGGGAGAACCGGGTTTGTTTCCCGACTCCTCCACTTGCACCTGCTGGATGACGTTGGGCAAGCCATAAATTCTGTCAGAGCTGTTCTTGAAAGAGCAGTTTCTCTCAGAGCTCTCTCAGCCCCACCTACCTCACAGGGTGTCTGTTGTGGAGAGGGGAAGGGAAAGGAGTTTGTAAGCCGCTCTGAGACTCTGAGTGAAGGACGAGGGGGGGGGGGTGAATCCAATCTCTTCTTCTCCTTCTTGGAACTCTGCTGGGTTGCCATAAATCAGCTGCGGCTTGATGGTGCTTTATTTATTTATTTTGTTAATTTTCCCATTTTTATAGTCCGCCCATTCCACAGGCGGGCTCCGGGCAGGGATCATCATCAAACAATGCAATAAATACAGTTGAAAATTTAAAACACAATAATAAACATGAAGATTGGTAGCTACAGCTCAAAACAAAAATCAGCCGGCTGCAGGAGGTACCAGGACAAAGAGAGGACCCCGTGGGGATAGCTGGAGCTGCCCCGAGCATTCGTGAAGGGATAGGTGGTACTTCAAGCAGAGGGGTCCCGTCTCACAAAGCTGCAATCTTTGCAGCAGTGGAGTGCAGCGTGACCGTCACATGTTTTGTAAATATTACGAGCCTGAGGCAGCCTCATAGCTTATTTATGCTTTTATGTGTATCTTGTTTTTCTTCCATCTGTGAGCTCAAGCTAACATACCTGGGCTTCCCAAGAGTTCTCTGATCCTGGTGCTGACAAGACCTAGATCTGTATAGCTTCAGCAAAACGGTTGTATCATGTTGCCTTCCAACGATACCTTGGGACGGTGGAAGCTACTCGGGTCTCGACTTGGATCCAAATGCTATTCTGTAGGCCAGTGGGACACAACGTCTGATGTCGGTAGGATTCACACGTTGTCTGCGCTGGAAAATCTAGGAGGTGAATGCTTATGTTCACAGAACATCTAGTATTGTGTGGAACCTACTCTACAGAATATAATACTTCTTCATTCCCAGAGAGCCATTTTGGTGTAGTGGTTAAGAGCGGCAGACTCCAATCTGGAGAACTGGCTTTGATTCCCCACTCCTCCACATGCAGCTGCTGGGTGACCTCGGGTCAGTCACAAGTTCTCTCAGAGCTGTTCTCTCAAGAGCAGTTTTCGAGAGAGCTCTCTCAGCCCCACCTACCTCACAGGGGAGAGGAAGGGAAGGAGATTGTAAGCCACTCTGAGACTCCAAGTGAAGGGCGGGTAAAAATCCAATCCCCCCCCTCCTCCTCCTCCTCCTCCTCCTCCTCTTCTTCTTCTTCTTCTTCTTCTTCTTCTTCTTCTTCTTCTTCTTCTTCTTCTTCTTCTTCTTCTTCTTTTTCTTCTATGTTCCCTAATATTAAGGAATGAAGAAGAATTGCTTTTATACCCCGCTTTTCTCTACCCTAAGGAGTATCAAAGTGGCTTAGAATCGCCTTCCCTTCCTCTACCCACAACAGTCACCTCGTGAGGCAGGTGGGGCTGAGAGAGCTCTGAGAACTGTGACTGACCCAAGGTCACCCAGCAGGCTACATATGGAAGATTGAGGAATCAAACCCGGTTCTCCAGATTCGAACCCGCCGCCCTTGACCACGAGACCACGCTGAACGGAGAGAGACGGCCTCGTGAGCAATCTTTGTTCTGAACATTTCTGTAAGCAGCCAAGGTGGCTTGCACCTCATCCTGAGATCAGTTCTGAGATAATGGGAGGCCAAAACCAAATACAGTGAGGGGCAGAGGTGGAGACATGCCCTCGGAGTGAATGTGGGAGAGAAAGTAGTCAGAGCGTCTGAAGTTACCCTTCTGGAAAGATCACTTCAGAAGTGAATGGCTTCTATATTGTCCTAATGGGTGCAGAAGCTTGAACTTTAATGCCTATGTAAATGGCGATCGTCTGTGAGGCGCGTAACAAGAGACTCTCTGCTTGGCTGAAGGATTTCCCTTCTCCGAAAAGGTGCCTTTTTGCTAAATGAGGACTTGGTTTTCCACGGTACTGAGGGCCTCCCGACTAATGCTGATATCTCTTTGGTTTCTCCAGACTTTTATAGGGAGTTGGAGAAGGCTCAGCGTCTTCCTGGCAGGGGAGCGCACCTGGCAGAATGTGTTCCCGGCGCAGTGTTATGTGATCGTATTAACCTCCACAAAAGTTTCTTTGTTTGCCAATTTACTTGGCGCGGCTTGATCAATAGCTGCCTTGTCTGTCTCCGCTCTGCAGAACGTGGCGGCAACCCCGTTCGTTTTACAAATCCAGGGGAATTCCCCCTGCCCCCGAAACTGTTGCTACTTGCTAATAGGTTGATTAAGTGGGAACTATTAGTGCCGTTGAATAGAATTTCATCCCAGTCCTTGTCTCTGTAGGCTCAAAATCCTTCCCCGCGTGCCCTCACGGCAAACCGTGAGGTGTTCCAAAGGACATGCCTCATATGCGATCTTATGATATGGCAGTGGGGTGTGCTAGCCACAAAGCTGTTCCTAGAAGCATTAAAAGGCCTTTGGCTTTCATTGCACACACATGAAGCTGCCTGATACTGAATTTGACCATAAGAACATAAGAGACGCCAATGTTGGATCAGGCCAAAGGCCCATCCAGCCCAACACTCTGTATCACACAGTGGCCAGAAATACCAGTGCCATCAGGAGGTCCACCGGTGGGGCCAGGACATTAGAAGCCCTCCCACTGTTGACCCCCCCAAGCACCAAGAAGACAGAGCATCACTTGCCCCAGAGCCCCTAGCTATACCTTGTGGCTAATAGCCACTGATGGACCTCTGCTCCATATGCCTATCTAATTCCCTTTTGAAGCCGTCCATGCTTGTAGCCGCCACCACTTCCTGTGGCAGTGAATTCCATGTGTTAATCCCTCTTTGGGTGAAGAAGTCCTTCCTCTTATCCGTTCTAACTCGACCGCTCAGCAATTTCATGGAGTGCCCACTTGAGTTCTTGTATTGTGAGAAAGGGAGAAAAGTACCTCTTTCTCTACCTGCTCTTTCCCATGCATAATCCAATTGGGCTTGTCAGTCTTGTCTACTCAGACTGGCAGTGGCTCTCCAGGGTCTCAGGCTGAGGTCTTTCATATCTGCTGATCTTTACTGGAGATGCTCAGGATTGAACCTGGGACCTTCTCCAGCAAAGCAGAGGCCCTTCCATTGAGCCACATGCCACCCCAACTGATATGTACCCTCCATCATTCCAGATCAGATGGTCCCAAAAGTAGGGTTGACAACCCCCAGGTCCATGCGCGGGTTCCCCCGTTTCTGGGGGCCACAGCTTGGGGGCGTCCCCACCCACTCTTGGAATGACCCCCAAATTCCTCCACCGGAGCAACTCTGTAAGCGTTTGCGTGGTTGGCCCCAGAAATGCAGTAACTAAAGGTGCAAATCTAGATACTAATTTCCTGAGGCCCGTATTGCCTTTTATTATTTGTTTATTTATTTATTTATTTATTTATTTCATTCCATTTTTATCCCGCCCTCCCCGCACGCAGGCTCAGGGCAGCTTACAAGGCACAAAGTGCTATAAAACAGATAAATTAAAACAACAGAAGCTAAAAACATTGACAACGCACAGGATACATGAAGGACTAAAATTGCGCACTCTCTATTGTATATCAGGAGGAGGTCAGAGGTCAGAAGTCAGAAGGGGGATGCCATGAGCCATGATGTTCCAATTACTCATCAGCCCAGCCTGACGGTTCTGCTCCGCAGTTATGCGGTGGTGGTAGTGGCGGCGGCGGCCCCTACTCAAAAGCCTGGCGGAAGAGCTCTGTCTTGCAGGCTCTGCGGAACTGTAAAAGGTCCCGCAGAGCCCTGATCTCCTCCGGGAGCTCATTCCACCAGATAGGGGCCGCCACCGAAAAGGACCTGGCCCTTGTGGTAGCTAGCCTGACCTCTTTAGGGCCCGGGGTCACTAATCGGTGCTGTGACCCCGACCTTTGGAGGTTTGTGCTTTGTTGGTTTAGATTTTCTCCCCTCTTTTTTGGGGCACCGTCTCTCCATGCCTCACCATAAATAATATAACATGTATCGCCAGTTGCTGCTGTTCTGAAGGAGCATTGTATTTGTCTCATATACGCTCGATGGCCCAAGCTAGCCTGATCTGTCCAGATCTCGGAAGCTAAGCAGAGTCGGCCCTGGTTAGAATATAGATGGAAGTCCACCAAGGAAGTCCAGGGTTGCTACGTAGAGGCAAGCAATGGCAAACCTCTTTTTGTCTCTTGCCTTGAAAACACCAGGGGTCATTTCCTGCGGGAGCGCACAAGAGCGGAGCTCCGGCAGTAAGGAGCCCAGGGGGCGGGCACATGCAACAAGCCCCACCCCCTGCTCCCAGCAGCCCTCAGTTGGGCTACGAGGAGCAGGAAGCAGCCAGGTAAGTTGCAGAGGCCCCCTCGGCCCGCCTTCAGGTGCAAGCTCTCCCTCCTCTGTGATAGTACATCTGCGGGTCCCCCCCCCATAGCTAGCAATCCAAAACCGTCCAGTGGCACCTTTAAGGCCAAGGTTTATTCAGGTACAAGCTCTCCCTCCTCTGTGAGGACAGATCTGCACGTCCCCCCCCCAATAGCTAGCAATCCAAAACAGTCCAGTGGAGCCTGAGTGGTGGGTGTTGTCTTCCGACACACTTCCGGTGATGTCAGGGTGTGTGGCATATGTAAATAAATTATGCTAATACGTTATGCTAATGAGCTCCTGCACCTCTTTTTCTATGAAATGACCCCTGGAAAACACTATGGTGTGGGCCAATGTTCCCTCTAAGCTGTGGAGTCTTGTGAGCAGAAATTCTATTTTGTGAGCTACTAGCATTAAAGTTGTGAGCGAATGGTTTGGCTACTGCATAAATTAGTTTGTTGTGGAGCCTTCCTTACTGAGCTAAGACAAAAATGTGTGAGCTGGAGGCTAAAAAGCTGTGAGCTAGCTCACACTGACTCAGCTTAGAGGGAACACTGGTGTGGGCTATAAGTCAGCTTCATTTTAAAGCACTTTCCACCAACATGTACATTTGTGCTTACTTCTAGCACAGGCTGGATACTATTTGGGTCTCATGGCCTTTCGACCTTACTGGCTACTTTCTCCCCCTTGTGCCCATTGTCCAACTGAGGACATGCTTCAAGCATCCAATGGAATGGATTCAAACTCCTCAAAAGCTTATGCCACAATAAACATGTTGGTCTTCAAGGCTTATTCCTTTGGCTTTCCTCTCTTTCTCTTCTCTGAACTAATTTCTCAGTCTTCCAGACTTCCTAAAAAATGTCTTTGAGGTGGGGTTGAAGACAGACATTGTGTGTAGGTATTGTAATCGATATAAGGCGCTGTTCCCTAAATTGGGCCAAGATGGATAAAGATTAACAGGTAGGCAGAAATTCTGTAGCACTCCACATTTCTTCTTCTTTTTCTTCTTCTCCTTCTCCAAAATGTGTCTAGGCTGTTTTCAGCGTGGATAAGGAGTTTTGATTGGTATTGTTCTTGGCCTTCTGCCCCTTCAGGCTTACTTGACTGTGTAAATCGTAGAGTAATAAACAACTGGATCTGTTAGTTGACAAGTTAATGTTTAACAGTCTAACAAACCAGTGATTGACTGCCATAGCGGCCTGTTTTGAAGGCTGCGATACTTTTTTGGTGCCTTTTTTCCCCCAGCACAACATATTTTCTTTTAGAAGTTATTATTAAATATATATGCAGACATAAAATGAAGCAAAAAAATATGGCTTGGCTGAATTTCCATTGTGGTTATAACGGGGGTGAGAAGTTTCGGGCCAGCCTCACTTTGAGTGACTTCTAGAAACCAGTTGCAGATTGATAATTGACCAGTAATCCCCTCTTGTTTGCGACTTAAATAGATGCAAGGTCAGTTAACGGTAAATGTGTCCAACCTGTTTGGAATGGGATTCATTTACTTCTCTTTCGGTAGCGACAGGGGGGAAGATGCCACCTCTAAAAAGCATGGGAAATTATCTTTCCAGGCAGAGGCCGGGCCAACCCAAGTAGGGGCCCTTGCCGAGGGTGCAAAATTCCAAGGACATTTGGTTCTGCTTTGCAAATGTCATGTTAGAAAACAAAAACCTGCCTATAATTTTGAAGTGGCGCACATAGACAATTTAGTAGTCTTTTGCCTGGCTGATAATCTGTGCATTCTATGGCATGCGATTGGGAGTCTTTTGATATTTACTGGTTGACCAGAATCTAGACAATTTTAGATACTATGGGTTCTTATCATGTACAGGATAGAGTAAACAGTGACTCCTGAAAGCTTGTACCCTGACACAATTTTTTTTAGACTTTAAGGTGCTGCTGGACTCTTACCCTCTTCTACTGTTACAGGCAGACTAACATGGCAACCCGTCTTGATCTGTGTATAGGATAGATTACTGTAACATTACTTGTGGGACTCTCCTTGGAAATTGTTTGGAACTTGTAATTGGTTCACGATGCAGCAGCTGCATTTTTGTTTTGCTGAGTAGCTGAGGAATTTCAGACAGGCGATATATTCCGGAAGAGGAACGGTTCCCAAACGTTTTCTGGTCTGTCATTTCAGACAGAACCGTTTGAGAACTGGTTCCCTTCCGGAATATATTTGTCATTTCATACACAGTCGCTTCTGTCCCGTTTAGGAAATGGGGCTGAAGCGTTTTACCTGTCAACCGCTTCGAAGTACTCCTCAGTTTTCTCTCCCAATTCCGATGCGCTTCTTCCCGCCGTTTATCGCCCGCGTGGGCGATGTCCGGATTTTTTTAAACGTTTGCTTCATAGCGTTATAGCGCTATAACGCAATAGCATTATATCAATCCCATTGAAATGCATGGAGTGTTTTTTTTCAATACTGCTATAGCGCTATAGCGCTCTAAAGCGAACGTTTAAAAGACAAAAGCCGGAGATCGCCCGCAGGGGCGAAAAACGTTGGGGAAAAAGCGGTGCAGTCTGAAATGGCAAACCACTTCAGATCTAGCTCTTTACTGGAAGGGGAAAGCCATGTGTGAAATAGCAGCCCTATACCGGTTCACTTCAAAACGGATCATTACCGGCTTGAATCTGGGTGAAACTGGGTAATATGAAATTTATTGCTGTCTAGTAGCGGCCCGATTCAAGATACTCTTTGTAATCTTTTTTTAAAAACAAACAAACTAAACAACTTGAGGCTGAAGGCATCTGAAGTCTTACCTGGCAAAGATGGGGGAACGCGGTGAAAGAAAGGGTAAAGTGGGAAGTTGGAAGCAGGTATAGGGAAGTTTGGGTAGACAGGTGTGCTAGCAGGAAGATTGGGAGAGGGACCAACTGGCTGAGAAAGGAAGTAATAAAAGTCGGGAATGATGAATGAACAGTCTCTGGCCTTTTGGATTGTTATAATTTCTTATGTAGAGATGGGAAGGCCTGGGGGGGGGAATGGATTATGGAATGTTCGCTTTTACAATGATAAATAACATGTTTGTGACAAGATGTTCATATAGTTAATCCTCCAATATTATTTCCTTAAAAACTATGTAACATGGAGACTTTTATGTAAGAGTACGTAAAGTATCAAATCATTGCAATTCCTGTACACTGAAGATAAGCAAATACTGGAATTCAATTCAAATACTGAGAAAATACGGAGGGTACAATTCTCAAATGCAAGTGAAAGATGAATTTCTGTCTCTAGCGGGCACTGCAGTTGTCACAAGAGAAGGGGAACTGCCTGAATCCTCAAGGGAACCTATCGGTGCAGTAACTTTGTATAATCCTGTCACGAGTGTGTGTGTTGGGTGTGGTTTGTACTTGTATTTAAAGTGGCCTCTGGGCAGCTACTGTATCTCAAGTTTTCCTAATTCTTAAGTAAAGGATGAGCTGAAACCACTATGCTATGCTTCAGTCTCAGTACTTTATAGTTTCCTTTTTGCTTGCGGGCTTCATCTTGTTGGTATAGCTGGTGGCTCTGTTTCTGTCCTCTCAAGCTGTTTGTACTGTGGAGAACTAGGAGGATTAGAGGAAATAAGATAATGTTCTTGGTTTTGATATGTTGATGGTTTCTTTGGTTTTTGTTCTTGTAGTTTTTGCCTGCTGTCCTAAACAGGCAAAAGAGGCTCCTTATAGTTCAGGTGTTCTTCACGTTTCAGGACCTTGTAGTTCAATTTGTAACAAAAAATACAATTTAAAGAAGAAGAAGAAGAGATTGGATTTATACCCTGCCCTTCACTACCCAAAGGTGTCTCAGAGCGGCTTACAAACTTCTTTTCCCCTTCCCCTCCCCGCAACAGACACCCTGTGAGGTAGGCGGGTCTGAGAGAGCTCTGACAGAAACTGCTCTTTTTCAAGAACAGCTGTGCCAGAACTACGGCTTGCCCAAGGTCATCCAGCAAGTGCAAATGGAGGAGTGGGGAATCAAACCAGGTTCTCCCAGATTAGAGTCCGCGCACTTAACCACTACACCAAATTCAATGTCATTGTTTTCTTTTATTGTTGTTTTTGCCTGCTTTCATAAACAGGCAGGTTTCCTATAGTTCAGGTATTCTTTACATTCCAGGACCGTGTAGTTTCATTTGTAGCAAAAATAAAACAAAATTAAAAAGTACGTCCAATGTTATTATTTTCTGAATAAGCTGTACTTTTAAGATCTCAAACATGATAGGTATGCCAAGCCAATTTATGCAGACTGCATTTTATGTCCCCAAATTAACAAAGTGAGTTTCAGTCTGTAAAGAGTACTAATATTGCATTTTTTTCTCTCTCCTTTTTTCCTGAAAATGTCCATTTTTTCCTGGGGGGAACCTCCCCCCCCCCCCCCCCCCCCCTCTCATTTTTTCCCCGGTTTCAAAATTTTCAGAAATTTTACATCTCTATCCGTATGTTTGGGTCAGTCTTATGAAAAATAGCTCGGTGTCGGCAAGACTTTTACAGGTCCTCCTGAAAAACTGTTTCCAGTTTGGGCAGATGGTAGACACGGGAAATGTGGTTTCAACAAGAGCAGGCCTGGTCTCGGCCACTCGTTGCAACGTACCGATTTTTATGTTTCATCTCCCCCCGTGGACAGGGTCTGCTGGCAGATCCAACCACAGATGTTGAGAAGACGCCCCCTCCCCTGTATGCTCTTTCTCGTTGTTGTTGTTTTTAATCTCTTTAGAATAATTGACATTGAAAAGCAAGTAGCAGCTTGTTCTCTATTGTTTCCAAAATATCACAGTGGGAGTAATCAGTCTCAATCTCTGCAGGTAATTATAAAGTGCATTAGTTATGAACTTCAGGAGCAGTCCGGGAGCTACAGGTGAACTGTATGCTTAAGCAGTCCGACAGCAGTCCGGGAGCTACAGGTGAACTGTATGCTTAAGCGATAAAATAAAATAAATTATCACACTGCACAGAGAGAGAGAGAGAGAGAGAGAGAGAGAGAGAGAGAGAGAGAGAGAGAGTTGTTTTAACAAGCACATTGCAAAAGTGCTTGATTTAAGAGGAGACCCCCAGGAAGCTTTGATTGAAAATGCTGTCTGTAATTGTAGTTCCATAGTTTATTGGGGCCATGTTATGTACAGTACCGCTGCCAGTGTGAACGGGGTGCGCTAGCTAACAGGCAGAATTAAACCCGCAAAGGTCACGTCTATCTTATAACGTCCAGGTCACGTCGCTTTGGAAGGGATAGAATCACACTACGTTTGCTGTTTTCAGAAAGGGCTCTTTCTTTTACAATTAAATTACACTTTTCTTCATAAAGGAGAGAGAAAATATTATGGCTGTCGAAAGCTGTTAGTATCGATTGGGGGGGGGATGTATTTCTCCCCGAGCTTTCTCCCCCTCTCTTTGCTCTTATTATTTGTGTTTTGCTTTATAGAATAAATAGCATCGCAGAGTGTCTTCTCCCCACGCCAAACACACATACTGCTTGCTTCAGACAGGACAAAGCAACTTGAGAATGTGGTCCAATTGGACACTTCCCCCCCACACTCAAACCCCCCCCCCAAAAAAAAAACTTTACTGGGGTACATCTTTGATTTTCCTTAAAATAGGCTAGGAAATCACTTTGCTTTCTCCGATCTATATCAACACTGCATCAGCTTTACTTGATGAATGACTTGAATATTCAGAAGCCAGGAGGTCGCCACTGATCCGTCTGTGTGCATGGAATAATGAAAGTTATAAATCTGTTTTTGCCCTGCCTCTCTAAGTGTTTTGGTTGAAAAGGAATAAGGATGAAGTTTTCAGAAAATATCGCTTTGACACCTGTTTTTCCAGTGGCACACAAGTAAGCTCATTTGTCCAATTGTGATATTTTTGGAGACGGCGGGGCGTTTGTCTGGCGCTTATTGATAGCCTCTCGTGGTTCCAGAGGGTCCATTTGCTCGTTAGAAAGCCCTTTACCGGCAAAACGAATCGACTGCAAACTCTCTCCTAACAATTGCAGAGCTATATAAATACCTTCCATGCATGGTGAGGATGAAGAAGGCAAGTGGAATGTGGGCGTCAGTGCATTGGAGTTGGGTCAAAAACTTCTTAAACCAGGAAGCCTTCAACCGTCTCTCTGCACAGAAATCTTAAAATAAACTCTGATCTCATTATGAGCAGAATAGCGGCAAAGACACATTGTCTGTCTGAATCTTAAGGTGAGGCAATAGCTACAGCTCCTAACATTAGTGGAAGGTCTCGGCCTCTGTGCCCTGTTGTTGGACCTCCAGGAACTGGTTGGCCAAAGTGTGAGACAGGATGCTGGACTAGATGGACCACTGGTCTGATCCAGCAGGGCTTATTTCAAGTTTCTATGAAGGCCTTGGCCTCTGTGCCCTTTTTTTGGAACTCCAGAGGAACTGGTTGGCCAGTGTGTGAGACGGGATGCTGGACTAGATGGACCACTGGTCTGATCCAGCAGGGCTCTTCTTATGATTCTATGAAGGCCTCAACCTCTGTTCCCTGTTGTTGTACCTCCAGAGGAACTGGTTGGCCAGTGCGTGAGACAGGATGCTGGACTAGACGGACCACTGCTCTGATCTAGCAGGGCTCCTCTTATGTTCTTAACTCTGAAACTCCCTTGTGTTCTTAACTTTGAAACGTCCCTTTCCAGTATAAAATCAGTTTCGTCTTGAAGTTGAACGTAACACTGATCACAGCTGAGAACACAACATGAGCCCAGATATTATCTTTTGAAATACAGCGTTGTAAAATAATGATACAAGACACGGCTATCTCCCCCCCTCCCCTGCATCCACCATTCACATGTCTCATGAATGAATGTAGAAGAGCTCTAAAAGCTGACGTGGAAAAAAGTGATTTCTCAGTGGAAACCTTCTGCAAATGAGGATGTTTCCGGCTGAATTGTTTGCTTTTCTTTCCTTGTTTCCCCCCCCCAGACTCTGCCGCTGATGTTCCTGAGGAAGAAACTTCAAATGGTAGAGACCCATCCGTCTGGCATGTTGGCTTGAAAATAGCGTGGGACATCGAGACCCCGGGGCTGGCAGTACCCCTTCGCCCAGGAGACTGCTACTTTATGCTAGGTAATATTCAAGGGGGATGCTGGCTCTTCTGGCCATTTTTATTTATTTATTATTCAAATGTATATTCTGTCCTCCCCGCAAACGGGCTCAGCACATTTTTGTTGTTGTTCAGTTGCACAGTCAAGTCCAACTCTTCGCGACCCCATGGACAAGATCCCGCCAGGCCTTCCTGTCTTCCGCCGTCCTCTGAAGTTTGCTCAGTTTCATGTTCGTTGCATCTATGACACTGTCTAACCATCTCATCCTTTGCCGTCCCCGTCTTCTTTGACCTTCAATCTTTCCCAGCATCAGGGTCTTCTCCAGTGCGTGCTCCCTTCTCATTGGGTGGCCAAAGTATTTGAGCTCCAGCTTCCGTATCTGACCTTCCAGGGAACAGTCAGGGTTGATTTCTTTTAGGATGGACTGATTGGATCTCCTTGCAGTCCGAGGGACTCTCAGCACATTAGAAGAACGTATCAAAATTTCAACCCTATAAAATGTAGATATAAACAATTTAAACAACGCAAATTAAAACGAAGTCCACTATTGATCCTCGTACGGAGGTTTCCAGCCAGCGCCATTGGTCTTTTGAGCTTCTTAACCTGGGCCGCGTGAGATGGTCGCTCCGGTTTCAGCAGGGGAGGCCGAGATTTTAGTGGACGCCCGCCGCTTCAGCCAAAGGTCTGGTGGAAACACTCTGTTTTGCAGGCCCTGCGGAATGGTAACAAAGCCCACGGGGCCCTGATCTCAGGTGGGAGCATCGTGTTCCACCAAGCCAGGCTAGTCAAGGTTAAGTGGACATCCCTTGGGCTGGGGGTCTTGATTTGCAGAGTGCAAAGCTCTCTGGGGCACATATGGGGAGAGGTGGTCCCTCAGGTATCTCGGTCCCAGGCCACGCAGGGCTTTAAAGGTTTTGCCACCTCTACAACCAGTACAATCAGAAAAGCAAACATGGCCCTGTTTAAACAGAACCTCTGTGTTCAGAGCCAGTTTGGTGTAGTGGTTAAGTGTGTGGACTCTAATCTGGGAGAACGGGGTTTGATTCCCCACTCCTCCACTTGCACCTGCTGATGTGACCTTGGGTCAGTCACAAGCTCTGGCACAGCTGTCCTTGAAAAAGAGCAGTTTCTGTCAGGGTGGCTGTTGTGGGGAGGGGAAGGGAAAGGAGTTTGTAAGCCGCTCTGAGACTCCCAAGTGAAGGGCGGGGTATAAATCCAATCTCTTCTTCTTCTTCTTCTACCTCACAGGGTGTCTGTTGTGGGGAGGGGAAGGGAAAGGAGGTTGTACGCCGCGCTGAGACTCCCAAGTAAGGTATAAAACTTCTTCTTCTTCTTCTTCTTCTTCTTCTTCTTCTTCTATTCCAGTTGCTGAGAGGACAACAGCACGGAGAAGCTTTGGCCTTAGTTCTCTGCTTAAAGACCTTCTAGGGCCTGACCACTGTGGGGAAACAGGATGCTGGACTAGATGAATTCTGAGTCTCGTTCAGTTCTTTGTACACTCTTAGTGGGAGTAGGATAGGTCTCACAGACATCCATTGTGGCACACAAAGGCACAAACGGGCACAACTTCCATTCGAATGTCCACGCGGAGCTCCTCTATTTTACTCAAATGTTCTGGACAGAGTGGAGAAGCCGATCCCTGCCGTGTGGACATCTGAGATCCAAGGATCAGCAGTTGGCGGTCAAAGGCAAAATCTGAAGTGCTACCAGTTAACCCTCCAATTGCAGGACTGGCTCGTGGAGGTTCTTGCTAGCATTCTGTGGTCCTTGCTAGCATTCCAGTTTGCAGGACTAAAGATATGTGGGAGGCCCACCTTGTGTCGCTGTGCAGTGGTTAGACCGGGATCCGGGAGGCCCAGGCTCAAAGCCCCCCTCTGCCATGGAAACTTGTTAGGTGACCTCGGCCCATCCCACAATCTCAGCCTGTCCGTCATAGGGTTGTTACGAAGATAAGATCGCGGTGAGGAGAGTGACGTAAGCTGCTTTTGGGTCCCCATTCTGGGAAAGAAACGAGCATGAATGAAGTAAATAAATGGGATCCCCTTTTCGGGGTGGCCCTCCTAAAAGATAAAATGGTGACTGGCGCCTTTTCTGCGACATCTGTTTACAGGAGGGTTTCCAGGTGCCCCCGGCCACTGGTGGGGTTTGTGGGGGCAGAGGTAACATCTTCAGGTTGGGAAACCTCCTGGGGATTTGAGTGTGAACAGGGACCTCAGTGGGGCACAATGCCGTAGAGTCCACCCTCCAAAGCATTCCTTTTCTTCAGAGGAACTGATCTCTGTAGTGTGGAGATGAGCTCTTATTCCGGGGGATCCTCGGGTCCTACCTGGAGGGTAGAAGAAGACGAGAAGAAGAGATTGGATTTATACCCCGCCCTTCACTACCCAAAGGTGCCTCAGAGCGGCTGACAATCTCCTTTCCCTTCCCCTCCCCACAACAGGCACCCTGTGAGGTGGGTGGGGCTGAGAGAGCTCTGACAGAAAGTGCTCTTTTTCAAGAACAGCTGTGCCAGAATTATGGCTCGCCCAAGGTCATCCAGCCAGGTGCAAGTGGAAGAGTGGGGAATCAAACCCGGTTCTCCCAGATTAGAGTCCGCACACTTAACCACTACACCAAACTGGCTCTCAAGGTATGCCCAGTGTTCCCTCTAAGCTGAGTTAGTGTGAGCTAGCTCACAGTTTTTTATCGCTCAGCAAGGACGGCTCCAGAGCAAACTAATTTAAGCAGCAGCCAAATCGCTCGCTCACAACTTTAATGCCAGAAGCTCACCAAGTAGAATCTTTGCTCACAAGACTCCGCAGCTTAGAGGGAGCATTGGTAGTATTCCTAGTGTATGGACCCCTAGATTTATATGCAGCTGCGTACTAGCAGAGATAGATAGCTAATTCAGATGAATGTGTTGCGATGCAGTGTATTTAACCTCAGTCATTAAACCCCAGGGTGGGACTCTTTTTAAGCTAAATATTGGAATAGCGAGCCTGTTCTCTATTCCCTGGATAGTTATTAATATTATATACTACATCTCATGCTCTGCTGGGAAGCCTATTTAAGGAGCCAGGTCAGGGAAAAAATATTATTTTGCTTTCACAACATAACAACATCCCGATCATGTTTAGATAGAATCAGAAAACACATTAAGAAATTTCTCCCCCCATTTGGGATGTGTAAATCACTCATTCTGGCCAGTACTTTATAGGGGCTCACTGTTTCAAAGCTCCGTAGTATGGGATGTTGCATATTATTTTGTGTCAGTATAAATCATGACCTCTTCACCCCTGCTACTTTCTGACTTGCTTCCCCCCCAAAAAAAACCCCACTATTTGGCAAAGTGCATTAGGGGGTTCCAACTTAAGCTCTGTTTTTCTTTTGGAAAGCTTTGAGTGAATCATGGCTCCCTGTGTGTGCACGGTGGTATTATTTTATTCTGTTCTGCTAGATGAAGTCACACAAAAATCTGGACACACACGACCCGATCAGTTAAACAAGTATAAAGCCAACAATCGTGTTAGTCTGACCCACAATCAAACAGTCATAAGACTTATAAAGAATGCTGTTTATGTATTGCAATCTAAAGCAGTACAACATGATACACAACTCAATAGAAAATCCTTGAACCAAGGTACATAATCAACGTAGTCTCCGGATAACATAACAACGTTTCAAAAAATGGATCTTCTTCAGGAGATATTGTAGTGGTGCCAAAGCTCTCAGTTTCATAAATTTTAGACAACAAGTCTTAAGAATATTAAATTCAGATAGGACGCTGATCTCAATTAAACGTTGTTATGGAATCCGGAGACGACGTTGATTATGTACCTTGGTTCAAGGATTTTCTATTGAGTTGTGTATCATGTTGTAGTGCTTTAGACTGCAATACATAAACAGCATTCTTTATAAGTCTTATGACTGTTTGATTGTGGGTCAGACTAACACGACTGTTGGCTTTATACTTGTTTAACTGCTAGATGAAGTCACATGCCCGATTTGGTAGAGGTTGAATAATATACGATCGGGTCCCCCAGATCTATTCTGTTAACAGGGGTGCTTCCCCCCAGTGCAAGAATGTTTCCCTGGCACGAGAGGTGGTTTACATGCCTCTGAAAGAATATCCAGCATAGAGAAAAAGTCTCTGGGTCCCTGTCGTTTGGCCCTGTCTCCTCGGGATGAAGGAGCCAGTCCCCTCGTCTGAGCTCCTGTAGATCCCGTCCCATCTAGCCTCCTCCAAGCCTTGCATGGCTTCCTTTCTGTCTAGGGAGGCTCATTTCATATTCTTCAGAGAGTGTGGATCTCATGCGTCGGGTCAACGTATGAGATTTTATCAATCCCGGATTCGTATACGGCGGATTTAGGAGGCCCACAGCAATGTGGTCAGAACTGGATGGCTTCTGACAGTGGAATGCAACGTTTATAGCAGACTCCCCACGTGTACTGAATCCAGAGGCAAATTTCTGCATCGTCCATCAATATTTTTAATGCACTAGTCTAAAGCAGGGGTGTCAAGCTTGAGGCCCGGGGGCCG
Source organism: Gekko japonicus (assembly GCF_001447785.1). Classification (NCBI taxonomy): domain Eukaryota; kingdom Metazoa; phylum Chordata; class Lepidosauria; order Squamata; family Gekkonidae; genus Gekko; species Gekko japonicus. The sequence continues at coordinate 477,495 of NW_015160868.1, forward strand.
GATCTGGCCCGTCCAGGGCTCTTATGCGGCCCGCAAGCAACTGATGCAAGGGGGGGAGTGCTGGGGGGGGAGTGGGCAGAGCCGCTCCATTGTGGCTTCAGCACAACAGAACAACCTTGTCTGTAGCAGTCAAGCAGTGTGGGAGCGTCTGCCCAGTGCTGCACTGCTGGCTCTCCAGCCCGCCTATGTGGGTTTTCCTCTGTACCCCGCTCCCAGCCCGTGGGGCCTTGCAGTGAGGACACACCAACTCGGAGCTTACCAGCTGCTGTCCGTTATGCAGTTTCTATCTCCGGTACCTGGCATTACATTTTATGGCACACATGTCCCGGTCCAACAAATTGACATTTATGTCAGATCCGGCCCTCGTAACAAATGAGTTTGACACTTCTGGTCTAAGGAAATCAGAAGTTGCCCATTTTAAAAACCACAGCCTCGGAAGGTAGGTGTTTCATTCTCAAATAATCCCGTGTTATACATGTCATAAGTGACATATTGTGGCAGATTGCTTTGGGGGATTAAAAAAAAACAAAACAACCCGACGAAAGAACCGAGGAGAATGAATAGGTTTGTGTGTTTCATTTTTCTTCCCTTTTTATCCCCCCCTTCAAGAATTCCTGAGGTCTTTTGAGCTTGGGTATATAATAAAACTCTTCTTTTTTGCACTGGGAGAAGGAGCGGAAAGGGCTGTTAATGCTGGATCAGTAAAGGTTATCTTAACGCCAGCTTCTTAATCTCTGGCCTCGATATCTTCAGGTCACTGTTAAATAACACCTGGAATTCTGACAGTGTGTGTCACGAGGGGATGATCACCGTGTTCCATAATATCAACACAATATCAAAACAACAAAACATAATATCAAAACAAAGCAGGCGACTTACAATGACCCCGTTGGGTTTTCAAGGCAAGAGACATTCAGAGGTGATGCACAGATCTGTGCCCTGTGTGACCCCTTGGCCAAATTGGAATCACACCGTCGGAGTTCAATGAGTTAGATGAATATCTGTTTATTGCAATTAAAACAGGAAATACAGGACTGAGTACCTTACAGCACTTAGCAACACCAAGCTGTGTCCTGCCTTAACCAGGAAGGGCAGAGGGTCTTACACCCCAAATGCCATCGCATATAATTTACACATTCAAGGACCTTTAACTGGTACCAAGCAGTTAACATCATAAAAGCATAATTTGACTCTAAACCTTACTATTGGTCTCTCCTGATACTGGTCATGTCTGTCAGTGATTGCATTTGTTTATCTGGTCTTCAGAACAATGGGAAACATTAGAGAACACTGGGACCCCCTCTGGCCTCGCTTGTGGAGAGCTAGCTGATAAGGACTATGATTCACATTAAACTTGGCTCTTGGCATCCTTGCAACTCCTGATTCCACCTACGAAGGCATCTTATAAAAAAAAAAATGCAATTATAAAATATGTATGTTCTGCTATAAGTTTCTCTGATCAGAAGATTCTAGGTTACATACCAAGATCTAAAATCTATTATGATTCAACTTTTAAAGGCACAGTGACAGCTGTCGATCTATATATCAAAGAAAAGAGTGTCAGAAATCACATTCAGAAATCACATTCTTTTCCCCTTGTCCTACAGAGGAGGTCTACCATTCCCTGCCTCTGAGTAACAACCCTGGTATTCCTTGGGGGTCTCCCATCCAAACACTAACCAGGGCCGACCCCGCTTAGCTTCCGACATCTGACGAGATCGGGCAAGCCTGAACTATCCCGGTGAGGGCATCAGAAATATATTTAGATGTATCTCAGGAACCCACTGAAAATTGGTCTTGTCCAGAGGTCATTTCGTAGAAAAAGAGGTGCAGGAGCTCATTAGCATAACTCATTAGCATATACCACACCCCCTGACATCACTGGAAGTGTGTCAGAAAGCAACACCCACCGCTCAGGCTCCACTGGACTGTTTTGGATTGCTAGCTATTGGGGGGGGGGGACGTGCAGATCTGTCCTCGCAGAGGAGGGAGAGCTTGTACCTGAATAAAACTTGGTCTTAAAGGTGCCACTGGACTGTTTTGGACCGGGGGGGCGGGCTCTGCAGCTTACCTGGCTGCTTCTTGCTCTGACTGAGGGCTGCTGGGAGCAGGGGGTGGGGCTTGTTGCATGTGGGCTCTTTACTGCCGGAGCTCCGCTCCTGTGTGCTCCTGCAGGAAATGACTCCTGGACTCTTGTCTATTTCCTTTCAGTTACGGAATGCTTTCTTGATAAATGAAATCTGCTCTTCGAGGGGGGGGGAGCTTGCTGAAAAGAGAAACACTTTTGCTCAATTTATTATGTGTGTGTGTTTATAAATATATATCTATCTCCTGGCCCGAAGAGGAAGAATGGGTTGAACTCTGCGGCCTCCCGTCTTCCATCAAAGAGTGTCTGCTAGAAAACATATCAGAGGCGGGCAATAAATCCGCAGCACGTGGAGCTTGACTGGGACAGCCCCATCTGCTGTGCCTTGCAGCAAGTTGTCAAGCTCGTAGCGTTCAATTGAAATCTTTCCCCCTGATCTTTCGGGGCTCGATGCGACCAGATCCGCCAGCAGATTTTACAATTGTCACTAATTTTCCCTACCGTGACTTCAAAAACACATTGAACATATACACTTTGGGGCTCTGTTCAAAGCGGGGAGGAGGAAGACTGCAGCTGTTTCCTATAGATCAAATGTCTCTCGGAGGTTAAATGCAGCTTAAGGATTAATTTAGTGGCGTCTATTTGTGTGTGCGTGTGTGTGGGGGAGAACTGAGCAAATTATACTTCAAGGATGGACCCCCCCCCCCCCAGCTCCCAAATTATTTTCATTAACCAGAAGTTTGGAGCACACGTTTATGGGACTGGCTTGCGGTCGAGGAAGCAATGGGTTAAGTGGGAAAAGCCTTCCATATGTACAGGGAGAGTCGTTCGTTCGTAGTTCCTCCTGGTTATTTGATCCACATACTTTCTGTATCTTTATTCGAGACGACTCGGGTGCTCCAGAAAGTTATTTGTTGTCGCCGGGCTTTGATCATGGAGTTTGGTGAAGCCACTACATCTTGTTCAGTTGTCTGCTAATTAATCGTGTGTGTGTTGTCCTTATGCTCAGCAGTTTTTTTGTTGTTGTCATTGTTACAGAATTATTCCTTATTAGGGGCAATTCGCACTCTCTGGCGGCCGGCATCCCCCCCCCCCCCCCCTCTTCCAGTAGCAAGAAGAGCTGAGCTAGATCGGGAAGGCCATCTAATTCTCCCTTCCTGTGGCCAACAGTGCAGAATCCATGAGCAGGCGTGAAGGCGAGAGCTCTTCCATCTTCTTTTGTCCCCAGCAGCTGGTATTCAGAGGTAAAGGTAAAGGTTTCCCTTGCTCGAAAGCCAGTCGAATCCGACTCTAGGGATGCGGTGCTCATCTCTGTTTCCAAGCCGAAGAGCCAGCGATGTCCGAAGACATTTCCGTGGTCATGTGGCCGGCATGTACAAGCTCTCCCTCCTCTGTGAGGGCAGATCTGCACATTCCCCCCCCCCCAATAGCTAGCAATCCAAAACAGTCCAGTGGAGCCCGAGCGGTGGGTGTTGCCTTCTGACACACTTGGCCTGGGCTGCGGTGGCTCAAGTGGTTAAGACGCTGAACTGCAGACCGGAAGGTCGGTAGTTCGGCAGTTCGAGGCCCAAGTGCTGCATGACGGAGTCAGCTCCCATCTCTGGCCCCAGCTCCTGCCAACCTAGCCGTTCGAAAGCAAGACATCGCAAGTAGATAAATAGGTACCGCTTCGATGGGAAGGTAACAGCGCTCTGTGTGCCTCGGCGTCTAGTCATGCTAGTCTAGCCACATGACCACGGAAACATCTTCGGACAGCGCTGGCTCTTCGGCTTGGAAACGGAGATGAGCACCGCATCCCTAGAGTCGGATCCGACTGGCTTTCGAGCAAGGGAAAACTTTACCTTTACCTTTACTATGACTTGGCCTGGCAACCAATATGCCTCCTTTCCCAGAGTGTTCAAGAGAATCGGGGGGTGTTTTCCCTTTCTCTTTTCCCAGTTTGGGTGCCCTACCTTCCTTCCACCCTCTTGCCTAACTCTTTCTACCTTGTCAAGAATTACTTGCTGTCGAAATACAAAGGATAAGCAGAGACATAAAAATACAACAGGATGAGGCAACGGAGGGACACGGCAAAAGGAAGATTATCTCACTAAATCCCAATGAGTTTTATAGCTCAAACGTTAGAAACGTGTTAATATGTGAAAAAGAGATCCCGATGAATCACGGATACTAGACCAGTATCTGTCTGTGATCGCGAGGGTAGCCGAAGATTGTTTAAAAATCCAGTGTGGTCTTAGACGAAAGAGATTCATAACGTGGGTTTAACCCTAATGAAAACCTTCTCCAGGACTGGTGTAGTGAGATAATATTATGCCGTGCTTGATGTTAAATATCTAAAGAAAAATTAACAAGACAGAATACTGAGATTAAAGAAAGAACGATGCAGAGAAAGGGGGAAATAAAGGAGAAGCGCCAAATGCTTTTATCGTAATTGGGCAAATGGGTTCATTCTCTGTCCCGCTTTGTTTTGAACCTCCCAGGAGAGACAGCCAGGAAGTATTGCTAGACCCGGCAGTGACACTGTAGTGAACAGTTAGAGGAAACCTTTGTTATATATCACAGACTGGGGAGGATACAACGGTGGGAGGAGCCAAGAGGCAGGAACAGACAATGCCTCCATTCAGGGTTCTATGTGCATTCCAGACAGACAGGTTTTGCTTCTTCATTAGGTGGCCTTTCTTCCTTTCATTGAGAGTTCAGCTCCAGGCATGTAACATTGGATCAAAACAATGGGGTGGATCCACGTCACCATGCCTCCCACGGGGCGAGCTCTTCGGCTTTTAGAGTGGTTCTTTCCACTTACGGAAGGACTCTTTTGGAACTGGAAGACCACCTTTAGAATCCAACCCCACCATCCTTTGCATGGGGGCCGCAGTCAGTGTTCCCTCTAAGCTGAGTTAGTGTGAGCTAGCTCATAGTTTTTTAGCCTCCGGCTCACAGATTTCTGTCTTAGCTCAGGAAGGGATGGCTCCAGAGCAAACTGATTTATGCAGCAACCAACTCACTCGCTCACAGCTTTAATGCCAGTAGCTCACAAAGTAGAATTTTTGCTCACAAGATTCCACAGTTTAGAGGGAACATTGGCCGCAGTAGACTATATACGTATTTTTCACACTTCTTTTTTTCCCATAATTTTGTCCCCAGATGACCAGAATATGACCCACCAGCACTGTGTACTTGCAGGCCTGTGTCCAAGATTCAGTTCTACCCATAGAGTAGCAGAGGTGAGTACGAAGATGGGTCTTCTTTTAAAGTTTATTATTTATTTATTTATTTGGATTTCTACCCCACCCCCCTAGCCAAAGCCAGCTCAGGTTATTTGTTACTTGATGGTAGCCCAATAACAATTACTGTTGTTATCATCCACTGGTATCTTCACAACCACCCCTCCCTTAGCATCTGCAATGAAATGTCTTGAAGGAAGCATTACATTATTTAGTTACAGCTAAAAAAATCCCTTGCCTTCCCTCCGATTTGCTGCTAGTTCCAATTCTACTTGGAGGAGGGAGGTCCACATCCTCCCTTGATTAGAGTAATAGAGTCATCATTAGGCTTTCTTTTCCCTACTAGTTCCTTTGCCTGTCAAATCCTTGGCAAATCTATACCACGGTCTTACTATGACCCTTTTCAAACTGCCTTTGTATTCCGTTCTAGTAACTGGCAGCTAATGGATTTTCTCTGTCATTTCAGACAGACCTGTTTTAGTAACAGGCCGCTAGTGGAATTTATTTACCTGTTCATACAAACCTGCTTGCATCAGGGTAGCAAAGTGTGGTTGAGCCACTTTTGAGGGAAATGGCCTTTTCCTGTTTTCAACCCCTTTGTTACGCTTCTGAATCACTGTGGCGTGCTGTTTAAAATGTCCAGAGCACTTCCTACGGTGCCACTTTCCCCCCACCCTGTTTGGCCATGCAGTCTTCTCTGGGCTTTTTTTTAACATTCTAAAATGAGAGCTATAGCTTCAATGCTGAAAAGGCCTCGTCTCATGTGACCACCAAACAAGCTTCTTTGATTGGTGGAACAGTCAAGGGGGGCTCTCCCTGCAATCTTTATTTCCTGAGCAGTACATGTATCGGAGAAGATGACCCTTTAGATCAGGGGTGTCAAACATGTGGCTTGGGGGCCGAATCAGGCCCATGGAGGGCTTTTATCAGGCCCGCAGTGGAACTGGCTGTCTACCTAACTGGCAGCTTCCACACACTATTCAAGTGTTGCTGCAAGTAGAGTGTATTGCAGTAGGTCCAGTTTAGACGTAACTAATCATGGAGTTCCTGCCAACCTAGCAGTTTGAAAGCAAGAAATTGCAAGTAGATAAATAGGTACCACTTCGGTGGGAAGGGAACAGCGTTCTGTGCGCCTTGGTGTTTAGTCATGCCGGCCACATGACCACGGAAATGTCTTCGGACAGCGCTGGCTCTTCGGCTTGGAATCAGAGATGAGCACCGCAACCCTAGAGTCGGACTCGACTGGCTTTCGAGCAAAGGAAGCCTTTACCTTTTTAAATCATGGAGTACTGGCTAGAACTGACTGAACCAGGAATGGGTGCAGTCGATGCACCAGCCAAAGCTGGGCAAAAGTGCTCCGAGCCACTGCAGCCGCTTGGTTCATGTGCTCAAAGGTGCTATAGGTCCCGGTCACATGGGCCGGAAAATGCGGGGGGGGGGAGCGTGGCTGTTAGCCCCAGAGCAAAGTAACACGCAGCAGCCCGATCGCATGTCCCGCCAAGGTCCCGTGGTTAGGCCATTAGGTGCCGATCACACGGCTATCCTGCAGCGCGGCAAAGAAGCGGCGAGGCGCGATCACACCGGCAATCGCTAGGCGCCGCTTCCGCGGCAAACGGGAATTTTTTTCTCGCCGAGGTTTGCGCATGCGGATGATCGTTTGTGTGCATCCTGTGGAGATTTACAAAAAAACCCCGGTTTGCGACGGGACATGGACGGGCAGCGGATGCCACGGGATTCATGTGGAAATGCGATCAGATGCCCGCTTGTGCCCCACGTTTTCTGGAAACTAGTACCTCGTATGTGGTAGTTTCTTACTCCGCATCTTTGGCGAGAAGCCACGGGTTAGCCACGGGTGTGCTACGCCTCCCAGATATTCCGATGTGATCGCGCTCGGAAAATCCACGGGACGAATGTGCCTTCAGAACAGCAAATGCTCCGTGTGAACGGGGCCATACAAATGCTGTGACCTCCCCTGCCCCCCCCAAGTGTGCTAAATGTCACTTAAAAGGTTCTTTGTTTGCAGTCTGGTACTGTGTTGTTCCGTTATTAAAATGCACATTTACTTCCAGAGTCACACTGTTCAAGGAAAAACAAAAAGCTTCCTCTATAGAAGCCTCTCTTTTGTTTTTATAAACCTTTGCGACCTCACGTTACATCGTATGGAAATTCTCGATACAAAGAATTAGAACATTAAGGGGTCCTTTCTCAAGGGTGTTCTCGGGGACTGAACGGCACTTATAAATATTAAACTGAGGAAAATAATTCTGATAGAGACACAGCCTTGTGCCCCGAAAAGGAAAGGGGGGGAAAAAAGGGGCCATTTTATGTTTTTGTTCTTTCAGTAGCGAAGGAACTTTGGTTGAAAAAGCAGAGGGAAGAACCAACGGGGTCTGTACATGTGTGTCCTCTTCAGTTGGAATATATTTTGAAACACACGGATCTTCTTTGAGCCGGTTCTTATTTGCTCACATATCAGTGAAGAACCTCAGGCACAGCAGAGTTCGGAATGTTCTAGAAAGCACCTTTGGGGCTCTGGGAAAGAGGCAGTGGCCTTTCTCAGCCATGATGTTTGTAATTCCTACTACAGTTTAAATCCACTATTACACCAGTGTATTGATGATAGGAAGGAGAAGGTCAGAGAAGGATTTGCCTGTTGTGCTACAATGTCTTTGAAGACTGTGCCTCCTTAAGTCATTCTCAGTAGTGCAGTCTGATGGGTGGGAGTCATAAGAGGGTCAGTGGTTTGAAGTGATTCTTCGCCGGGAGTGGGGGGCTCCCGGCCGGTGTCGGGTGTGTGTGCTTCACCCGGAAGTGACGCAGGCACGCTGGGCATGCTGGGGGCGGGGCCACCATAGGGTTTTCCCTTGTATGGCCGTGGCCTCACCCCCAGCGTGCCCAGCGTGCCTGTGTCACTTCCAGGTGACGCGCACGCCGGGGCAGAGTTCCCCCCGGGGCCCAATTCCACGGCGGCGGAAATTGGGCCTCCGAAGCGGGGGTTTACCCGCCACCCGCCCCCACTTGGCAGTCCGACCTGGGTTCGACTCCTCAGTAGCCATGGTTTTCACTGGATGACCTTGGGCCACTTACTCTCAGCCTGAAAGAGCAAGAGTAAGAGTAACAAAATATGTGGCAGGGTATGAGCTTTCTTGAGTCACCGCTCATTTCTTCAAATCCAGCTAGGATTGTGTGATTGGATTTAGGTGAGATATGCAATCCAGCAGTCTCTCTTTCTAATCTCCCTTCGAGTTTCCTTTGTAAGAGAACTGCTACTTTTAGGTCACCAGCTGAATGTCCTGCAATTGATAATGAAGCTCAGGACAGTGTATCCACCTGGACTGAATCGAGACCTAGGTTTCCTGTCTTGTTTCTAATGCTGATTTCTTCACATCTATTATCCCTTTGCATAGCTCACCTAAATCCAATCCTGCCTGCTGTTGTTATTTATTTATTATTTTCTATTTACATCCCACCTTGCCTGCACAGGCAATTGCTGTATAGTGATCCGGTGACATCTTTGAAAACGTAATGAAAATACATTTGCTCACAGTATGCCAACCTGCTTGTAATCTGATTACCCCGTTCACATTCTCCGTTACAAGGCATAACATTTTGTTTGTATGGCTTTTAAAAAAAGTAAATGTTCCGTCTTTGTCCACTGATATCTTTGGGATATGTTTCAGTGCTCCAAAGGGACGCTGCACTACATTTTGGGCCAATGCAACAAAGCGCTCCAGAACCTACAAACCGACACCGATTTGAAGGGCAGGTCTTTGCAATCTCTGGATGTCGCAGTCATAAAACGAGCGGAGGAAATTCATAATGAGGTGAGGAGGGGGTTTATGTTGACAGGAAAACTCTGGGGGTTGCATGGAACAGGCTTTCCGTACATGGCGTTGTTAGCCAAAGGGCCACAGGTCTGCAGCAGAGCGTATGGATGCTTGCAGAAGGTTCTATGCAATAGCGTGTGTGTGGAAAGTGACATCAAGTTGCAGCTTGCTTATGGTGACCCGTGGGGTTTTCCAGGCAAGAAATGTTAACATAGAAATAGAAGAGAAGCCATGCTGGATCAGGCCAATGGCCCATCCAGTCCGACACTCTGTGCCACACAGTGGCCAAAAACACCAGGTACCATCAGGAGGTGTAATAATTGTAACAATATGATTGTTTTATCTTGTTTTTATCTGGGTTTATGTGTTTAATGTATCTCGGCACATAGTGCCGCTAAATGTAAGCCGCCCTGAGCCCGTTTGCAGGGAGGGCGGGATAGAAATCTAATAAAATAAAAGGAGGTCCAGCGGTAGGTCCAGAACTCCAGAAGCCCTCCCACTGCTGCCGCCAAGCACCAAGAATACAGAGCATCACTGCCCAATAGTGTTCCCTCTATACCTTGTGGCTAATAGCCACTGATGGACCTCTGCTCCATATGTTTATCCAATCCCCTCTTGAAGCTATGCTTGTAGCTGCCACCGCTTCCTGCAGCAGTGAATTCTGAGTGTTAATTACGCTTTAGGTGAAGAAGTGCTTCCTTTTATCCATTCTAAAGCTACTGCTCATTGATTTCATTGAGCGCCCATGAGTTCTTGTAGTATGAGAAAGGGAGGAAAGTACTTCTTTCTCTATCTTCTCCAGCCCATGCATAAATGTGTAGACCTCTATCATGTCTCACCTCAGTCATCTCCATCTCCTTAATCATTTTAGTTGCCCTTTTTTTTGCATCTTTTCCAATGCTGTAATATCTTGTACACTGTATTCATTCATTCATTCATTCATTCATTCATTCATTCATTCATTCATTCATTCATTCATTCATTCATTCATTCATTCATTCATTCATTCATTCATTCATTCATTCATTCATTCATTCATTCATTCATTCATTCAGAGTTGCTGCATGACGGAGTGAGCTCCAGTCTCTAGTTCCAGCTCCTGCCAACCTATCAGTTCGAAAGCAAGAAATTGCAAGTAGATAAATAGGTACCACTTCAGTGGGAAGGTAACAGCGTTCCGTGCGCCTTGGTGTTTAGTCATGCTGGCCACATGACCACGGAAACGTCTTCAGACAGCGCTGGCTCTTCGGCTTTGAAACGGAGATGAGCACCGCAACCCTAGAGTCGGATTCGACTGGCTTTCGAGCAAGGGAACCTTTACCTTTATATAAAACATTGTGTCGTAAAATTAAAATCTAAGATTCCATACATATTTAGTACAATCAAAATAGTACTATCTAAAATTTTGTACCTTAAGAACTTCGGTAAGAAACTTGGCAACATCATTAGCGATCTCAGGGATCGAATCATTCAAGAGAAGCTGACATTTTAACTTGTTACTCAAATAACTTTTTGGATGAAGCCAAGTTAGAAGGAATTTTCTGCGAGGTAGCTCATACAGGGGGCATTTGGCAATTATATGCTCAATCGTGTCCAGGGAATTAAGTTCATAGGGGCACAACCGTTCTTGTCTTGGGATTTGATGATATCTGCCATAGAGTATTTTAGAGGGAAATGCGTTAACTAGGGCTATTTTTGGGCAGGAACGCACAGGAACGGAGTTCCGGCTGGCTTCAAGTTGGCCACCCCCACTACAGCCAAAACCTCTGCATGCGTGGCTACAGAGGGAAGGCCTGGAGAGCAAACCTCCCCCTGGCCAGTCTGAGGCGGGCAGGCCGGGGGGGGCTGGAAGGATCGGAGAGGCATTTAAATGCCTCCCCATGGCTTCCCCGGCCTGTCTAAGGACCACGGGGTGCCTGGGCAAGCCAAGAGAATGCATGGGGGTGTGGCCTAATATGCCAATGAGCTGTGCTTTCAAGGGTGTGGCCTAATATGCTAATTAGCTTCTGCTGTTAGGTGTGGCCTATTATGCTAATGAGTTCCTGCTGGGATTTTTCTACAAAAAAAGCCCTGGCCGTTAACCCTGGTCAGAGAAAAGCTCTGCGAGGAAGAGGGATGTCGAGATTATAGAAATATTGGGGCATCTTGCCTAAATGGTTAGAGAGGCTGAGCATGGCAGGTGAACAGATATGAGGTTGGGTAGGGTGCAGGGGTCGTTTCGTAGAAAAAGAGCTAGGGGAACTCATTAGCATAACTCATTAGCATTTGCCACACCCCCTGACATCACTGGAAGTGTGTCATAAGGCCACACCCCCTGACATCACCGGAAGTGTGTCATAAGGCCACACACCCCGCCCCCAATGGTCCCGGCCGCCGGAAGCAACTTACCCTCCCTCTTCTCCTGCCTCCTCCTGGCTGAATGAGGGCCGGAAGCAGGGGGCGGCCGGAAGCAAGGGGCGGGGCTTCGTCATGTGCCCCACCCTCGTACCTCACCCGGGGGAACTGCCCCCTCGAAATGACCTCTGGTAGGGTGTAACTTTTGCAGATCAATATCTAAGAGTCGTTGTTTGATTAGTTTAAAAATATGAGGCTCATTGGTTAGGGTTAGGTCTTCAAGAGGAACGCCCAGTTGACTTAATTTAGATATAATTATGGGATCCCCGGAGGAATTATGCAGTTCTTTTTGCAAAATGGATTCCAAATGAGGTCACACCGTAGATTTATACAGGGGCATTATGATACTGGCTGATTTGTTTCCAATCCCCTTCCTGATAATCCCCAGCGTAGCATGTTCAGAGGTGGGTTGCCATTGTCTGCCTCTGCGTAGCAACCCTGGGCTTCCTTGATGGTCTCCTATCCAAGTACTAACTAGGGCTGACCCTGCTTGGCTTCCGAGATCAGAAGAGATCAGGCTAGCCTGGGCAGTCCAGATCAGGGCATTGTTTAAGGTATATAGGTGGGTATCATAGGTAAGCCCCATTTATTATCGAGACCTGCCGGGTCAAACGCAGCTGGTGGGACCCCTCTCATAAGAACATAAGAGAAGCCAATGCTGGATCAGGCCAATGGCCCATCTAGTCCAACACTCTGTCACACGGTGGCCAAAAATACCAGGTGCCATCAGGAGGTCCACCAGTGGGGCCACGACACTAGAAGCCCTCCCACTGTTGCCCCCCCCCAAGCACCAAGAAGACAGAGCATCCCTTGCCCCAGACTGAGAGTTCCTGTTTATTTGTCGTTGTTCAGTCGCACAATCGAGTCCGACTCTTCGCGACCCCATGGACCAGGTCACGCCAGGCCTTCCGGTCTTCCGCCGTCCTCTGAAGTTTGCTCAACTTCATGTTCGTTGCATCTATGACACTGTCTAACCATCTCATCCTTTGCCGTCCCCGTCTTCCTTGACCTTCAGTCTTTCCCAGCATCAGGGTCTTCTCCAGGGAGTGCTCCCTTCTCATTTGGTGGCCAAAGTATTTGAGCTTCAGTTTCATTATCTGGCCTTCCAGGGAACAGTCAGGGGTGATTTCTTTCAGGGTTGACTGATTTGATCTTCTTGCAGTCGAAGGGACTCTCAAGAGTCTTCTCCAGCACCATAGTTCAAAAGAATCTATTCTTCGGTGCTCGGCCTTCTTGTCTATACTTTGTGGCTAATAGCCACGGATGGACCTCTCTCAAGTCCCTAGTGAGCCAGAAGACATAATTTGGGGGCACCTACATGACTCGATAGGACTTCTGTTTTGGCTCCCTGTGAGTACTGTGCAGGGCTTGTCAGATACCTGGAGGGGGTCCCAAGACACGTAGCTGCAGACCCGCCCCAGTTTTGCCTTCTGAGGCCTAACCACCTTGCGTTTGGATAATTGCTGCTACATTTTCTGCACACACCCCCAGTGTACATTTCCCCCATGTGTTTCAATTTGTACTGCAGCCCTATTAGACTGGATCTCATCCGCATGCGAAAAGGGAGTCGCCCATGTGCTGGCCTCTTGGTTCCCTTTGCGAATGTTAGCATTGGGATTAATTCCATACGACAGCATTTCCCCCCCCTTCCCCTTAGCAAGTCCTTTTTCTGCCACACATGTGGGCAACTTATCTGTGGTTTACATTGCTGTGGAGACACATTTCTTTACCAAACCCTGCTGTAAACGGGAAGCATAGACATCTGCAGCGCTAATGCAGGTCTTTGATTCCCGTTTTTTTGAAAAAGAAAAAGAAAAGAGAGGAAGACCGCATGCTTTTTGTACACTAATTATAGGGTAACTTTGGGTAGGTTCATGGCCTAATACAACTGGTATGTTCCTAATCTGCGAAGCATGTGTTTGAAGACAACCTCGATTTTATATCCTAAATCCTGGATTTAACGCGGTGATTCCAGAAGACTACTTTTTTCTTTTTTTTTTTGAAGTGCAGGGACTTCTGATGATTAAAAACAAGGGAAACGGTGATCGCGAATGCAGATATTGGCAAATGTCTTGGTGTTGTCTCTCTCCTCCGTAAATGAGTTAAGTCTCCCGCGCGTGATGGACTAAAACAATGTCCCTGTTAAATGGCAACAGATTAAAAATAAATGAAAGTACTTTCAAGTATTGCGGAAACAAATGCCGTCTTAGGAGGCTTCCCTTTCTCCAGCTCTGCTTTCCCGCAGCTGAGCAGGGAATTGAACCTGATTATCCCAAAGCCTAGCCCTGGGGTCCCGAACCTTTTGAAGCCTGCAAGCCCCTTTGGAATTCTGGCGTCAGGTATTGTGTTGGGCGCAATAACAAAATGTCTGCCGAGAGGAGGTGGAGCCAACCATAAAATGTCAGGGAGCGAGGCGATATATATAACTCTAATAATACCGCTTCAGCATTTCAGGCTGAAACTCTGTTGAACAGGATGCGTTTTAGGGAGATTCCAAGATGGCGCCAACCAAGCAGCAGCTTTTGTGCGTTCTCCAGTAAGGAGAGAAATAAGGAATCAACTATCTCCTATTATATTACTGCCTATTACTTCTATTTATCCAGTAATAATGAACTGTTTTCTGCAGTTCTGATGAACTTTTTATGACAGGATGCCTTTTAATATTCACAGCCGATGGCTCCCTAGCCCCGCCCACTTCGTAAAAGCACTTGGCGGGTGCCACCGAAAGTATCGGGCCCATGGCAGCCATGCGCACCAAGTTGGGGACGCCTGGCCTGGCCTAGGCTGACCCTGGAACGGCTGTGCCCAGGATCCAAGCATCCTTTGTTTGTTCTATTAACGAAAATTGTATCCCACCTTCTGTGCCCAATCAGGGCCACCAACGCCGCTAATGATTAAAAGAGAGGCCCTGCTGAGTGACCTTGGGCCAGTCATAGTTTCTCTCTCAGAACCCTCTCAGCCCCACCTGCCTCACAAGGTGTCTGTTGTACGGACAGGAAGGGAAGGCAATCGTAAGCCACTTTGATACCCCTTTGGATACAGAAAAGCAGGGTATTAAAAAAACAACTCTTCTTCTAAAACCATATCGATAAGGTAAAAACAGCGCAAGAACAGATTACAAATATTATCATTAAAATGTTAAACTATTAAAATATAAGTTTCATTATTTGCCCTTGCTGCAAAGAATATACATTCCAAGGGGGCAATGGGAAGAGGCACTATCTAGGTCAGGGGTGTCAAACATGCAGCCCGGGGGCTGGATGATGCCCCCGGAGGGCTTCTATCAGGCCCACAGTGGAACGGGCTGTCTTCTGCTGCTTCTTCCAGTTCTGCTGCTGCTGCGTCTTTGTAGGTTTGCAGCTTACAGATACACACCTGAACAACGTACTCGAGATTGCAACAGCACAGACATTTTGCTGCGATAATTCAAAGCAGGAGGTGTCAGTTATCAGACACTGTTAAATAAACAAAATATTGCAAGAGTGCTAATGTTTTAAGCATGTTTTTATTTTAAGTAAAAAAACAAAAAATCTTTATGTTTGTGTCCTTTTTAAAGTCTATATCTCCGCTACCTGGCATTACATTTTATGACACACATGGCCCGGCCCAACAAGCTCTCATTTATGTCAGATCCAGCCCTCATAACAAATGAGTTCAACACCCCTGATCTAGGTTATTGTATTAAATTAGTCACGTTTTGTTACTGACTTTCAGTACTTCTGTATATTCTGATATTAGCCTACAGCTTGTTCATAATCTGTGTTTTGGTGTAGTGGTTAAGTGTGCGGACTCTAATCTGGGAGAACCAGGTTTGATTCCCCACTCCTCCACTTGCACCTGCTGGATGACCTTGGGCAAGCCATAGTTCTGTCAGAGCTATTCTCTCAAGGGCAGTTCTTGAGAGAGCTCTCTCAGCCCCACCCACCTCACAGGGTGTCTATTGTGGGTAGGCGAAGGGAAAGGAGTTTGTAGGCTGCTCCGAGACTCTGAGTGAAGAGCGGGGTATAAATCCAATCTCTTCTTCGTCTTCTTCTATTTTTATTGCTGAGAGTTTTGTAACCTTGTAACTGCCAATGGCTAGTTACAATAAATTGAACTGAACTATTAAAATATGTGGTTAGCACCATTAGGGTTGCCAAGTCGGGTGTTGCGCCGCAGCAGGGGACTCCCGGCTGGCGTCTGGAGCGCGCACCATGGAGTTTTCCCTCGGATGACCGTGGCCCCGCCCCCAGCGTGCCCGGCGTCATCACGTCACTTTTGGGTAACGAGCACATTGGGGTGGAGCTCCCCCCGGGGCCCGATCTGCCGCCGGCGGGGAACGGGCCTCTGTGGTGGGGGTTTCCCTGCCCCCCGGGGGAACTTGGCAAGCCTAAGCACCATACCTCAGACTAGGATCTGAGAGACCCAGATGCAGAACCCCATGCTGCTGTGGAAGCTCACGGGGTGACCTTGGGCCAGACACTCTCTTTCAGCCTAACCTACCACACAACGTTGTTGTCAAAAGGATAAAACAGAAGATGGGGAGTGATATTGTAAGCTGCTGTGGGTCTCCATTGGGGAGAATCGTTGGGGTAGAAATATCTCAGGAAAGAGACGTGTTAGTGACTGATGTCCACATCCCAGTAGCACTTGGGGGGACTGTAGTCTGAGCCTAACTTTATTTGATCAATACGGATCCAGTAGCAAATACTCCTCAGTGAGTGGTGGAAAGTGCTGTCAAGCCGTAGCTGACTTACGGTGACTCCAGTTTGGTGTTGTGGTTAAGTGCGTGGACTCTAATCTGGGAGAACCGGGTTTGATTCCCCACTCGTCCAATCGCAGCTGCTGGATGACCTTGGGCAAGCCATAGTTCTGTCAGAGCTGTTCTTGAAAAAGAGCAGTTTCTGTCAGTTCTCTCTCAGCCCCACGTACCTCACAGGGTGTCTATTGTGGGGAGGTGAAGGGAAAGGAGTTTGTAAGCCACTCTGAGACTCCGAGTGAAGGGCGGGGTATAAATCCAATCTCTTCTTCTTCTTCTTCCATTGATATTGCCTGCTTCTGCATAGCGACCCTGGATGTCCTTGGCGGTCTCCCATCCAAGTACTGACTAGTGCCGACCAACGCTCCCTCTAAGCTGTGGAGTCTTGTGAGCAACAATTCTACTTTATGAGCGACTGGCATTAAAGTTGTGAGCGACTGATTTGGCTACTGCATAAATTTGTTTGCTCTGGAGCCATCCTTCCTGAGCCAAGACAAAAATGTGTGAGCCGGAGTCTAAAACACTGTGAGCTAGCTCACACTAACTCAGCTTAGAGGGAACACTGGTGCCGACCCTGCTTAGCTTCCAGGATCTACGTAGGAAAAATAAAGGACCCATCCCTGCAGACACTGAAAGAATATTCTGTCCTCAGAGAGAATTGTTGGGAGTTCCATCATTACAAACTTTCCTTGAAGAGCTTCCTAGAGTTATCAGGATGAGAACAGCTAGGATGGACGGACCCATAAGGACAGGCTACCGGGCGCAGCCTGTGGTCAAGAAGTCCCCGCCACATTCCTGTTGTGTAGCAGTGAAGAACACATTCTTGTAACCTTGAAACCGTGGATACTCTTCTCAGTAGCAGCAGCTGACTTGATTTTAAAAACACACAAACACACAAAAACACGTTATCACTGCTTTTCTGAGTGTTTACCTCTGTCCTGTGTGGCAGTAACCCTTTGTTGTTGTTCAGTCGCACAGTCGAGTCCGACTCTTCGCGACCCCATGGACAAGATCTCGCCAGGCCCTCCTGTCTTCCGCCGTCCTCTGAAGTTTGCTCAACTTCATGTTCGTTGCATCTACGACACTGTCTAACCATCTCATCCTTTGCCGTCCCCGTCTTCTTTGACCTTCAGTCTTTCCCAGCATCAGGGTCTTCTCCAGTGAGTGCTCCCTTCTCATTGGGCGGCCAAAGTATTTGAGCTTCAGTTTCATTATCTGGCCTTCCAGGGAACAGTCAGGGTTGATTTCTTTTAGGATTGACTGATTTGATCTCCTTGCAGTCCAAGGGACTCTCAAGAGTCTTCTCCAGCACCATAGTTCAAAAGAATCTATTCTTCGGCGCTCGGCCTTCCTTATAGTCCAACTCTCGCAGCCATACAGGACTACTGGGAATACCATTGCTTTGACCATGCGGACTTTTGTTGGCAGGGTGATGTCTCTACTTTTTATCATGCTGTTTAAGTTCGCCATCGCTTTCCTCCCAAGGAGCAGGCGTCTTTTAATTTCATGGCTGCTGTCACAGTAACACTACTCTGTACCTTTTCCTTGATAGGCTGAAAGATTGGCCACTCCAGCTGCAAATTGGATCTGGCCATAGTGGTTCTAGTATTTGTCACCCTTTGACTTGAGAACAGTAATATACTCTAATTGAAGCTTGACTGGACTTTACGGAGCACATTAACGTGTAGATTGAAAGCATCATTAAAAAAAAAACCTTCATGGATTTAACAGATGCGGCCCCTATTCCATTTGTTAATCTTAAACTGTTCTTGAAATGCTTGGCTGATGTCTATATCAGCAAATAGTCCAATAAGCTCATTCCAGTAACTACCTGGACAGCTCTATTGAGGGACGGCCATTTTTTTTTTAAGTTGTGCTGCACGCGGTTGTTAAAGAATGAATTAAGTTGCCTTTTCTAAGCAATCAGGTGATTGTTTGGTCCTTTGTAATTTATCTTGAAATATGTGATCTGGCAGGGCCGAATGAATGCTGAGCTGTTGATCTGGCCGAGCTATTGCTGGTCTTTGAAAGAGATTTATTCAGCTACTGGATGTGTCTAGAATGGGGCTCCAAGATAGTTGGAGGGGAACCACTCATGGGTAAACTCCATTATCAGTGAAAAGAAAAGTGTTTGCCTGGCAGAGGGCTAATGTGGGAGAAAACAAACCTTCTGTGGCAAAGAAGCAAGGAGGACTTAGCGATGCCTCAGTGTTTGGAACATCAAGGTCTGCAAAATGGCGGCTTAAACGATATGTCACAGGAAAAGATGGTCGGTGTAAGGTCCCTGAGGTGGTAATCATTGTTGAGCTAACAATGAGTAGTGGTTAGAGTGAGGGTCTTCAAAAACGATGGGCCTGTGGGCATTTTTGGAATTTTGAGAAAGGGTATTAGGTGCAAAAATGGCCGCTGTGGAGGATGGGGAATAGTCACAAAATGGCTGCCATGGGAGGCACCCTTAGACTGTTGAAGAAGAGGAAGAAGAAGAAGAGGAGGAGGAGGAGATTGGATTTATACCCCACCCTTCACTACCCAAAGGAGTCTCAGAGCGGCTTACAATCTCCTTTCCCTTCCCTTCCCCACAACAGACACCCCGTGAGGTAGGTGGGGCTGAGAGAGCTCTCTCAAGAACTGCCCTTGAGAGAACAGCTCTGAAAGAACTTATGACAGACCCAAGGTCACACCAGCAGCTACATGTGGAGGAGTGGGGAATCAAACCCGGTTCTCCCAGATTAGAGTCCGCGCTCTTAACCCCTACACCAAACTGGCTCTTGAGAAGTTCTTGAGAAGTTCAAAGGCAAATATCTGGCTATGATGAGCGTTACTATGTCTCAATGGGTGTCCCCCGCAAATCTAAATATTATGGTCCCTGAGGTTTTCTGTAGCACCTTCTGCTCCAGCGAGATGGAGGAACGCCACCGCTGGCTGTTTGTTTTTGGGGACAGTCACTTTGGGGAAGAAATATGCTCCGTGAAACTCAGCCAGGGGGCTTCTTGATGCCCAAGACCCCACACTGTGGATCACTGGGTTAGGGTGCCAGACGAGGTTGTGGAACACCAAGGTTCAGATTCCCAGGGAGCTTAGTGGGGTGACCTTGGGCAAGTCATGCTTTATCAGCCTAAGGTATCTTAGAGTATTGTGGGGATAAGACAGAGGAGTTTCTTGGAAGGAAGAATGAGTTTCTTGGAAGGAAGAATGAGATAAAAATATAAGAGAGAGGCTTCAAAACAGCATGCTGATTTGTGGAAGGTTGTTTGTTTTTTTAAAACTCTGATATGTCTTCCTCTTTTACTACACAGCGTGGACCAAAGTCCTTTAAGGTTGCTTTAGCTCTTCCAGACCCTTTGACATTTGAGGACATCATCCAGTAGAACTTTTATTCAAAGTGTATTACTGTTAATTAAACAGAACTAAAATCCGCTGAAGGGGCCGCAGTGGCTCAGAGGTTAAGACGCTGAGCTATACACCGGATGGTCTGTAGTTCGGCAGTTCGAGACCCGAGTGTGCCGTGTAATGGAGTGAGCTCCCGTCTCTGGCCCCAGCACCTGCCAGCCTAGCAGTTTGAAAGCAAGAAATCGCAAGTAGATAAATAGGTACCGCTTCGGTGGGAAGGTAACAGCGTTCCGTGCACCTTGGCGTTTAGACATGACCACGACCACATGACCATGACCACATGACCACGGAAACGTCTTCGGCTCTTCGGTTTGGAAACAGAAACGTGCACCACCCCCTTGAGTCGGATTTGACTAGCTTTCGAGCAAGGGAAACCTTTACCTTTTAAAAATCCACTGAAGTGCATGTTCTTCATATTCTTTAACTGCGCACTGCCGCTTGTGTTGATGCTCTGGTTGTAAGAGGAACAGGAACAGAATGTGATGGGGATGGAAGCTCTCTAGTTGCTGTTCGCTTCTGCTGGAAACTGGAGCCTTACATCTTATTGTCAGCATTTAGCTGCGAGATTTGGGGTTTCTTACTGAAGTGGCGAAGATGAAGCCTAGTTCACTGACAAGGAATTTGGGGGCAGTGTTCCCATTGGTTCCCGCAAATGATGAATAAAAGGGACAGACCAATCAGGGCTCGATCTTGGTGACCAGGAAGGAAAATCGAAGCCTTCTTTGGACTGATGCTAAATCTGTCTCTGGCTGTACAACGGAGGTGGGTGGTGGGGCTCATATGATTGGATTCTCCATGCAAAACCCCCTTTCCCTAGAAATCCAGCTGTCAAATAGATGCGTTGTACCTTAGCATTTTCTTGACAGGCCAGCTTTCTATATGCAGGGACTCTTCTACCGAGTATTCCCGCATCCGGGAATCAGCAGCAGTCCTAAGACACAAGTCAAATAAATCAGCTCTTGGCCGGTGTGCACCGTTTCTCTGGATAGGTGCGGAAACGGTTGACATCCAAGACAGGCAGACCTGGATATGAACGGGGCCCCAACTGGGCCTTGCTAACAATGGCTGACCTCTGATTGTCAAAGACCGAATGTCCAGTTGTGCCGTTTTCCAGTGACCCAGCTGCCTCTATAGCCTCGCGCCCATTAATAGTTTCCCTTTAGCAAAGACAGACTGAATTGTCCGTGGCTACCTCAGCTTTGCGCTCGCTGCAAAGGTGTTGGTGCGGGCAGACTGTTAGGTCACTGCGGAGACGGGCGTCGCTGTACACAGCCCAAGAAAGGTTGGTGCGTGTGTTCAGCACAACACAGCGAAATGGCAGCACAGCCGGTGGGCCGTCTGGCATTGAAGAGAGGGAATATAGATCACCTACCCAGGTGGCATTTAATGACCTGAGTGCCTTTAAATAATTGACTGAGGAGCCCTGGCTCCCCAAATGTCAGACTGGCCTCACCCCCCCCCTCCATGCCTTATTGACTGTAACTCTCAAAGTGCACCTCTCACAATAGCTTAAAGGGCGAACAGAGCCAGGATGATACGGCGGCGAGGTAAATCAACACGGTAAACAGAGGAAGATCAAGACAAAAAACCGTGCGGCGGTCCGTTGCTCGGCTTTTTACAGTGTGCTCTGGGGCGGTACAATTCGGCTAACTGCTGTGACCCAGTCTGGCTTTCCTGCACAGCATTGCTCAGTTGAAACAGCAACATTTACGCAAGCAAATGTTGTTGCTGTTGTTGTTTCCTTGAATTCTGGGGTGCAGTGTGTGAATGTTCTAGATCAGGGGTCTCTAGCCTTTTTGAGTCTGCGGGCACCTTTGGAATTCTGACACGGCGTGGTGGGTACAGCCACAAAATGGCTGCTTCAGGAGGCAGGGCCAGCTACAAGATGGCTGCCGCAGCTTACCTTCAGGCACAGAGTGAAGACCCTTGCACTGTGGTGGCAGGGAGGGCTTCTAATGTCCTGGCCCCACTGGTGGACCTCCTGATGGCACTGGTACTTCTGGCCACTGTGTGATACAGAGTGTTGGACTGGATGGGCCTTTTGCCTGATCCAACATTGGCGTCTCTTATGTTCTTATGTTCAAAGCAATATTTTAAAAATCTGCACAGCCAGTCAGAAGTCTTGCTGGGCAAAAGTCCCCCCTCGCCCCACCCACTTTCTAGAAACACTTGGTGGGCAGATTGGGTAGATTCGTACAGGAGAGGCAGCCCTTAAGGTATGTTGGCCTCAGGCCATAAAGGACTTAAAAGGTCAATAGCATCGCCTTGAATTGATCCCGGAAGCACATTGAAAGCCAGTGTGGATGGAACAAAACTGGAGTGATATGGTCAAAAGCTGTCCCCACCACCCTGGTTAGGTGACTTCCTTTGACCAATAGATGGATATCATGCACATTTCTTTGATCTTATCAAAACATGTATAGGATAGGATAACTCTCTCTCTGTTTGTCTGTCCATCTAGTAAAGGGTGGGGTATTGGGAGGGGATATTGTTATTTAGATCCTCTAACTTTAATTTGGGTTTTTCTTACATCCTGTCATAGTTCATAGCTCAAAGTGATTTAGAGATTAAGATAGATTTGGGTAGGATCAGGGCTATTTTGGGGCAGGAACGCACAGGAACGGAGTTCCGGCTAGCTCCCGAGTTGGCCACACCCACCAGGAACTCATTAGGATTGGCTACATTAGGGGGTGTGGCCTAACATGCAAAGGAGTTCCTGCTACAAAAAAAGCCCTGGGTTTTGACAACAAACCAGGTAAACAGAATAAGAAGCAAAAGGTGGGTGTGGCTGGATGACCACACTTCTGGTAACATGGAGGTGCGGCCTAATGTGCTAATGAGCTGTGCTGTCAGGGGTGTGGCCTAATAGGCTAATGAGTTTCTGCTGTTGGGTGTGGCCTATTATGCTAACGAGTTCCTGCTGGGCTTTTTCTACAAAAAGAGCCCTGGTAGGATAGCAAACTATGAACAAACCACAGGTTGTTTGTAACCATAGAGGCCCAGTCCTCAAACAGACATGGACAATTTAAAGTCCAGGGGTTGGATCTTGTGACTCCCTTCTGCTATGGCTCCCTCCAACTGGGAAAAACTTTCCTCAGCAAAGAGAAGCTTTTCTTCACCAGAAGAAACCTTTCTCCGTGAAAAAAAGAAAAGGTTGTTCTTCATTGGAGGAAGACCACCCGGCTACCCACCTGAATTTAGCAGAGGAGAGTATAGGATCTAACCTCTATTTAAGAGCTGAAGTTATAATGTTTGTATATAGCGCTCCAACCACTTCGGTGTGTTTGATTTTTTTGCAGGAGAAAATTCTTTTAAAAATCCAGAAGTAGACATCCTTATATGTGGCTAATACTGCACATTTTAATAAACTTCGTTTGAACTCTGTTAGGGGAGAACACATGTCATTAAGCCGATATGCTAAGAAAAGTTAAACTGTTCACGTAACCTTCCTTTCAAAAACACAGAAGATTTACCTCTCTTAACTGGGATCTGTTAATCCTGCCAATATGTTTTACCAACAGGGGTTGTCTTTAATTTCCACACACACCCCCCCGCATCTATAGCCCTTTTTGTTCAAACAGCTTCTACTGAAAGCAGTTACACACATCAAACGGGTGTTTAGCGACTGTCAACCAAAATCACTTTCAGACTTTAGTGTCTGCTCTGTTTAGCCTGGGGGGAGGAGGAAGGCAAGCGGGGAGGGGAGGGGAAGTGAGAATATTCTCAGGTGAGAACTTAATTAGGGTGGGATTTTTATTTTCCTTGGTCAGTGTTGCTGCACCGTCTACAGGTGTCTCTTTGTTTCCTGCGTCGCAGTTGAAATAAAGGTAATCAGGACAACATTCTTTTGCGGACCCAGGTGACGATTGTTGGAGTTTTCAAGTTGCTACACTTCAGTCATTACAGAGTTAAGTGTTGTTTGTCAGGAAACAGGATGTTGTGTTACATACTGTATTCTACGGCGGGAAAGTTTGAGGGAGTTGCTTAATCTAATGAAGTGACCTGTAGCCTTTGTATTGGTCAGCTAACCACTTGTTTGTGGAAATGCTTTGATCTAGCATTAATGTATTCACTAGGTTTTATGGCCCTTTGTGTGAAGCACACAGGAAGCTCCTCTCTTGAAGCCGCAGGGTAGATAGAAAGATGTAGCCGTTAGCAAGTATTGCTGAAAGTAACTGTAAGCATGTAATCTTGTGTTTTATTTCTTTTTATCCAGAGTACCCTACCCATGATTTGTTTTGTAGTAAATATATTTTTCTTTAACTAATGTGACTCTTGTGTTTGCAAAACGACCATCGATCTCGAATCTCAGAATCCCTAACAACGATGGAAACGGGACTCGTGCCTGCATGTAAAATTCGAGCACAGTCACCGGAATATGTATCCAGTTGACCAAAACTGCAGATTACTTGAAAGGAGGAGAGAAGGGAGTTGGGCGCGATGGGATGGGGATGAAAGGGGTACTGCGAGAGAGATTGATGCTTGGAGATCGGCCCGCAAGCTATGAAGCTTTCATGGCTGTTCTCGGACGACAGTCATGACATCACAAAAGGGTTCATTTTAGAAAGGTTTTGCAACTCGGCCCTTCCCTCACAGCTCATTTGTGCCCAAACTACCCATGCTGACTCCCTGGGCTGGCAAAATGAATAAGGTGTTTTACTTTACTTTACTTTACTTTACAGTTCGATTTAAATACCGCCCTTGACCCCTAGGGGGTCTCAGAGCGGTTTACAGGTATACTACTTATGTAGTTGTTATCCTAACCTAGGGCCACAAACTCGAGGGGGAGGGGCTGCCTACCGACACCCAAGCGGCGCGTTCTCTCCTCTTTTTGCTGATTTCCTGGGCGGGCTTCGGATGCTGTTCCCGGTGCCTCAGGCTGGCCGGCGACTACCTCCGGCGGTGTTGGCGCACCACAGGTGTTTACTCCCTCTCGGCTATCATAGGCAAAGCTGCTGCTGGCTGGATCCAAAGTTAATGTAGCCATTTTAAAATTGCCAGGAGGGCCTGATTCTAATTGGGCCTACACGTGGTGGCAGCAGGCGATCTTGTTTCCCTACGCCACACCTTTTAAAGTACCGAAACAGCCATAGAAAGTGGGGGGGGGAGGCTGTTTCGATACTTTAAAACATGCAGAGCGCAGGAAAAAAGATTGCCTGTTGCTGCTACGCTGCAGGCCAGGTCAGGATCGGGTCCTTGTGGCAATTTTAAAGTGGCTAAATTTGCTCTTAAATTGGCATTGGTAGCTAAGGGTTATCCCTTTGGCCACCATCATGTCTAGGTTGGTCCTCTGTTCCCTGTTCTTGGCCTACAGACTCCATCTTTTGCTATCAGATTTTTACAAATTTCCCCCCCATTGTCTTTTGTATTTTTGTAGGTTGAATTTGAGTGGCTGCGGCAATTCTGGTTCCAGGGTAAACGTTACAGGAAGTGTACCGAGTGGTGGCACAAGCCAATGGATTCCCTGGAAGAATTTTGGAGAAAAATGGAGCTCATGGTAAGTGCCGGTAACTGGGCAGAAAACTGTGGCACTACATTTCCTGTCATTTTTGATGCATCTGTTACATGGCATCGACGAATTTAACTTATACTACTTGCAAGTCCCTATTTAACGAGTTCAGCATCATGTTGGATATTACATTGGTTGTTGTGGAGGTTCATTTGTTGTTGTTCAGTCACACAGTCGAGTCCGACTCTTCGCGACCCCATGGACAAGATCACACCAGGCCCTCCTGTCTTCCACCGTCCTCTGAAGTTGGCTCAATTTCATGTTCGTTGCGTCTATGACACTGTCTAACCATCTCATCCTTTGCCGTCCCCGTCTTCTTTGACCTTCAGTCTTTCCCAGCATCAAGGTCTTCTCCAGTGAGTGCTCCCTTCTCATTGGGTGGCCAAAGTATTTGAACTTCAGTTTCATTATCTGGCCTTCCAGGGAACAGTCAGGGTTGATTTCTTTTAGGATTGACTGATTTGATCTCCTTGCAGTCCAAGGGACTCTCAAGAGTCTTCTCCAGCACCATAGTTCAAAGGAATCTATTCTTCGGCGCTCGGCCTTCCTTATAGTCCAACTCTCGCAGCCATACATGACTACTGGGAATACCATTGCTTTGACCATGCGGACTTTTGTTGGCAGGGTGATGTCTCTACTTTTTATCATGCTAGCATAGGAATATTTCCACCTTCATTCAAAACAGATTTGGGCCTCAGTTAATGAAGGTTAGTTGGGGAAAGTCACTTTAAAAAAAACCAACTGCTGCTATTTAAGATACCTAAAATACAGTTGGCAACAGGTCCTGGTCCATATCTTCCCAGAACATTTGTCTCCCTAGTGTGAAATCAGATGTTACACTGGGAGATTCATGAATGGATCTTCCTCGGGTTTTAAAAAGGAAAATAGGAAGCAGGCAGGGCTTCTGAATTCTGAATCAAGGCCTCGAACTTCTGCTCTTTAAAAAATTAAATAAAGACCTGAGACACTCCAATCATAGATCTCGCAGCACCATGTCTCGTTGCCTTAGGTACCAGTTCTGAGGTGAGACATATGATAACAGGAGTCGCAACAAAGTTCCTTCCCTGAGCATTGGTTCTTTTTCCTCCTTGCTTTGAGAATGAAGCAGTGATGCAAACCTCTAAGTCCCCTTTGGGGAGAAAGGTACGATATAAACGAATGAGTAAATACGTTTATACACAATCGTTGCAAAACTAACGTTAAATCAGGTTAAATAGGAAAATTTGGAGTGGGGAAACGAGAGAATGAATAGCGGCGTGATCAGTTCAGCCAAGGCAGAAACAAAACAAAAAAGTACTTGGGGACTTCCATGCTGGAAAAGTAAAACTATGAAATGTGGTTGTCCTGGTCTCTGACTTGAATTCCGGCACGCGCATGCAAAAATCATCCCTTGTCTGAAAGGTTTCAGTAGCAAGTCTCCTCTTCCCTTTTGATTTGGTCGCCTTTTCTGTCGCGATCTTCCTCCGTGCGGCTGTGGCCCTGTGCGAGGCCAAAGCAAGACTGTTTCCTTGTTACTTTATCTCCGCAGCATGTCGGGAACATGGAAAACCTGCAAACCCGGGGGATTCTCCGAGACTAGGCCGTCTGCAATTGGTGTGACATCTCCATGTGTCTCTAATTAGATACATGGTGCTGTTGTCAGTGTATCTCCTTTCAGTGGGACTTGGGGTGATATTTATCAGTAAGCTTGGAATTTTTTCGGGGGGGGCAGAAGCTGCTTGTAATTGAAAATCTTCAAGAACCGCTTTAATGTTTATAACTTCTAACACATTAACCACAAAACGAGCAAGAATCCAGTAGCACCTTACAGATGAACAAAAATTTGTGGCAGGGTGTGAGCTTTCGCGAGTCGCTGCAAATGAAAAGAATCCGAAGAAGTGAGCAGTGACTCACAAAAGCTCACACCCTGCCACAAATTTTTGTTCCTCTTTAAGGCGCTACTGGACTCTTGCTCTTTCTACTACATTAATCACAATTAATTTCAGCTATGGAGAGAGAGAGAGAGGACAATGTTAATTGGCAACGTCTGCTGATTTGGTTGGGTCGCTAAGTAAATTTGGGTCTTTATTATAGTTGGGCTTCAAAATCCCCTTTTTCAGGTTGGCTGTTTTTGCTTCATACCTGGCCCTGCGTCCCAAACTCACCTTTTTTTAAAAAAAAGTAAAAGACTCTCTGGCAGCAGGGGGCGCTGTTGGGCTGCTGTTTTTCCTGCTAGATTTCTGCCATTCCAATCCAGGAAAAATGTAATGCTGCTACATGACTGTATAAGTATCGAAAAACGTACCCCTGTTTCTTCTAGTTAGCCATAATCTCTAAGATTCCATAATACAGGAAATCAATTGTGGGTTAACAAATTCAACAGCCATTTAACATAAAAAGTGTAGCATGTAGGGGCAGATCTGGTTTCTGTGGAATTTTTAGCTTTAAAAATTGTCTTTACGTTTAGTGCATTTGATTAATATAAACATAAAGGACTATTTTTTTAAATGTAGATTTTTTTTTAAAAAAAACAACGCATTAATTTGATTCCTTTCCCCCTCCTCTGTTCTAGCTTGTTTCCCTCACAGAAAAAAGAGTGAATTCCCCCATTAAGAGAGAGCGTGTGCATCTTAATTTGAGTTTAAAGAGCTGAACAACCTCTTTTGTATGTTTGACATCTGTGTATACTTGGCTGTTAGTCCCTGTTTTCCCGTATTTTTCTTCATTTATAGATCTGTAAATTAATCATTGGGAGTGAATTCATTTATAATGCATCTTGTTCTCTGAACGTTCCAACACAAAATCATATTTCACAAAAGTTTACCTTAGTATATCTGTACCACTCAGATGTCTTAATTTTTTTTTCATATTACAGTAAGTGTGATAGATCTCTCTCTGTCTTTTTTTTTTTTATCCTAATGTTTATTCTTGGCATTTCTTTC
>NW_015160868.1:505608-568436 GCF_001447785.1 Gekko japonicus
AAACTCATTCTTGTGATGTAAATGTTAAACCTTTCATTTGAATGACATTCTGATAAAAAAAAACCCACCCCGTTCTCCTCCCCCCTTATTACTTCATGAATTTGTGAACAGTTAAAGGTAAAGCAGTTTAAACCAAGGGCCATCCTTCATTTTCTCTCTCCTTCCCCGTCCCCCCCACCTCTTAAAAAAATATGAAAGCTATTCAAATATTTGCGGGTTGTTTTTTTTAATTTTAGTCACCCAAGATTAGCGTGTTATCATGCTCAGCATCAAGATAAGTTCTCGGCGAATTCAAAGGCAGAGTTACCATTTGAAAAGGCTTGTACAAGCTTTGCTTTCTGGGTAGGCCGCTCTCTGAAAAGCTGAAATCTCATGTGCTGCCAAGTGAGTCTTGCTGAAGCTGTTTCGAGATTCAGCGCAGAGACAATTTGTCTCCCAGGGTCTAGTATCATGCAAAACCTCGCCAAACTGACATTTATTTTACCTATAAAAATGCTTAACGTTGCCTCAAGATTGGAGGAGGGGGGAGAAAGGAGAAAGATTTTCAAAAAAGAAACCAAGGAGAAGCTGTATGATTTATTTTCCCTTTATTGTGAATTTAAAAAGCCATTTTCTTTGTTTGCAAACTGCAAATTAAAAAAAAAATGCCACAAATGGCTCACTCTTAAAGGCTTTTAAAAATGTAAATAAAGTTTAATGTAAATCAAGTTGATGAGGAGGAGGAGGAGGAGGAAGATGAAGAATTGTTACAGTCAGATATTTGACTAATAGATGGTGTTCTGCAATTTGAGATTTAGCCATTATTATTATTATTATTATTATTATTATTATTATTATCCCATATTTAGAGCGTGGTTGGCCTTGGTGACCTTCATTTACTTCAATTAGCAAAGAATTATTATTAAAACGTATCAGTCTCAACGAATTTTCGTTATGTTAGGTAGGCTAACCAATTAATCCCATCAGTTTGTGGAAGTATCCACTGGCAGAGAGGTTTAACCCTAGTAATACAAAGCTAAAAAATGATTGAACTGAACAACAAACCTTTGAGGACACATTAAACGTTTGTGTGACGTAGTGAATTTCCCCTCATCAGAGCAAATAAAACAATTTTGACTTCGAGGTACACTTAATGAGTACAGCAGGTTGGTTTCAAGCCAATTAATTTCAGCTGAAACGATGCACATGCTAAAAGTGCCTTAACTGATTACTCAGGAGTCTTCTTCCACCTGGTTGAATGGATTGTGGCCATTTCCCACGCTCCTGTTATAGTAGCCTTTCAAGTGTGAACTGATACAGCAGGATTGCTTCACATTGTGTGGGGGAATAAATTATCACCTGTTTGCATTGTCCCTACTTTCTACCTGCTCACCCACACCCAGGAGACTTTTCCGTTCAGTCCCATCTGTTCTCTAGACAACCTGGCGAGGGTTGGGAAAAGCCTCGTCAGTTCCATCACTACCATCTCCCATCTTTTAGGAAAGTCTTAGATCTTGCCCAAGTGGTGGTATTCATACACGTGCCCTTAAAGTTGTGTATGTGTGTGAATGGATATTCTGAACATTTGAAAACCTTTGGGAGGTTTTGATTACCCATCAATTTTTTTCAAAAAATGGAGCGAAAGTAAGAGGACGAGGTGAAAGTTATGTCATGGACCAAACTTTGATGGTCGAAATATAAAATAATGATGATGATGATGTCCAAAGAGAGGCATGCATGGACCAAACTTTGATGGTAGAAATCTAAAATGATGATGATGATGATGATGATGTCCAAAGAGAGGCATAACGTTTCCCAGGACGACATGATAAGACCTGATTGTAGTGAGAGCATTTAAATTGTATTGCTCTATTTAGCTCTATTTCACACCCCAACAGCGAAGTCGAAATGGCACGTGAGGAATTAAGAATTTCAGTGGCTAGAAATGGTCCATATCTCAATGTTTGAAGATGCAGCTAAAAATAAGTGCTTATAGTAATGAGTGACCCCCGTCCCTGTTCCCTAATTTTAAGGACTGCAGTCTGGCTATACGTTTCTTTTTCCTCCTTTCATTCCTTACTTATTCCGAGTGCTAGCTTTATCTCCTATCTGCTCTTTCTGTGTTTTAAGATATGTCAACACTCTGGTACTGTTATTTGGCTTTGATTTCAGCGAGGCGAGAGCCTGGCTTTATTAAAACTTACAAGCCTAGGAATATTGTAGTGCTTGAAAGTATCTATCTTTAGCTGTTGAAAAAGAGGCTAAATACGTAGGCTGAATTATTTATACTAAAATTCCATTATAATGATTTTTTTAAATAATCGTAGCAACAGGATAATAATGCACATTCGTAAGAGAGCTTATCGGAGCGGAGGGTTTCCCTGAAACTTTTTAACAAGTAGTTTTTAATGAGAGACGTTCCCGTCAGATAGATTAAATTAAGAGCATTCACAAATACATAATCAAATGGTCGGTTAATGCATGTAGGGCTTTAGTAGCGTAAAGTAATATATTGTTATGACATTAATATGACAGTCAAACGGCAGTGAGGCATTCAGATTTACGTTCCCGAATCTTACCTCTCTGTATTTCTTTTGTGCTTACTGGAATTTCCAGTGTTTGTTTTGTGGAGAACGAATACTAAACAGCCTTGCCTACCTAATCTTAGACAGGGGTCCGAGGCTGCGTCCACACATTGGTGGGCACTGTGCTATTGGTAAATGATAATAATAGTTTGCAACTGGATTTTCTTGTGTGGACAAGCCAATCCAGTTGTGACTAATTCCTAGAGAGCCATGGTAACACGGTATCCACTGTTGTGTGAATACCGCCAGAGAGACTCAGCTCGGCAACGCCTCAACACATTTACTTGGGTCTTAGTGGAGTCTAGTGGAGTCGATTTGTATGCAATTTACAAGGGCAGCAAAGATGCTGAATTCTAAATATTCTCTAAGATGGCCACGTTTCTACAAGGTTGTGGTTTCTTTCTTTAGCAGATTATGTTTATCTACTTAGTCTTCACTATTGGATGGCAAAGCATGAACTTTAAGAATGTTCTGTGGGTAAAATATATATTTTAATGGACTTTAATTTAGAAGTTAAACTCAAGGTGTAACATTGTTTTCTTCCTTCCCTGGAAGCCCAAATCGAAACACATTGCATGCAAATGAGCCCATTGGGGGTTTACTTCCCAAATAAATATGTTAGGCAATGACGCTGCCGATCTCCATAAATGGGGGAGAAAATTTGCCACTCCACGGTTTCTGAATTGCGATCATTTTTTAATAAGCTAGTTTCCATCCACAGCTCCCTCATATAGATATATTTACAATTCTGAGAGAATTCAGAGCTAAGCTTCCAAAACAAAATGTGTGCTCAAAGCACAAAGGGCTGTGTTTATGATTCTCTTTGAAGTAGGGTTTTTTTTTTTTTTTGCAATAGGATAAGGAAAATTTTAGAAACTGTCTGATAGTGTTCAGGGTAAATACTTAAACCCCTTTAGAGAATTTCACACACAGATACTGTGCGGTAGAAAAAAGGATACTTATGTTCCTTAAAGCTTCTACAGCCTACAGCTTTGTACTTAAAGACAGAGGTGTTGAATAGAATTCTACCGAGGATACATCCAGTGACAATATCTACAGGAACATCAGAGGAAGCCAATGGATAGCACTTTCTTTCTTTTTTTTTAACCCTTCCGTGAACAAGTGGAGATTCGTGTCGGCAAAGAATTGATTCTCTCTCAAGATGGGATGCGTCAGGAGGACATATTTATCTCCTATTACCCCTACCACCGGAATGAAATATTGTATAACTCACTGACACATGGTGAAAACAGAGGACTAGCGGTAACTCAGCACTGTGTATGTGTACTCTCTTTGCAGCCAAGCATCCGTATTATTCTATAAAGGAATGGGGAAATATATCTGGCTTACCTATGTAGAATGGTGTAATAAGATAACATTTGAGAAATGGGTGCTTGGTCTGGCCATATTCCTGCAGGAATCAAAGACGTGTTTGAACTACTCAAGACGGCGCAAGCATTTTTTTTAGGTAGAAGGTCAGGGCTGGATCTGGCCCAAATTGGCCATTTCCATCAGTTTTCTCTTCCCAGTGCAGATTCACCTCATGTCATTCATTGGAGTGCCCCTTCCCTGATAATCACTGTTTTATGACTGTCAGTGGGCTATAATGGGGGGGGGGGAGATGCGCAAGTTCTTTTCTACTGATTGAAAATTCAGTTCAGATCCAGCATCCAGCTCATGCGATAAGTACAATATATCTAACAATGTTTATCCTTATGCTGTGACAGGCAGTGTAGCACAGTGGTTAAAGTGTCAGATTGTGAGTGAGGAAATCTGGGTTAAAATCCTTGCTTTGCCGCACGGCTTACGGGGCGATATTACTGTACTGCACGAGATGGGTCGTTAGAATCGGATGAAGGGTAGAGGCCATATACATCAGTCTCAGTTTCTTAGAGGAAAGGTAGAAGAAGAAGAACAGATTGGATTTATACCCCGCCCTTCACTTGGAGTCTCAGAGCGGCTTACAAACTCCTTTCCCTTCCCCTCCCCACAACGGACACCCTGTGAGGTGGGTGGGGCTGAGAGAACTCTGACACAAACTGCGCTTTTTCAAGGACAGCTGTGCCAGAGCTTGTGACTGACCCAAGGTCACATCAGCAGGTGCAACTGGAGGAGTGGGGAATCAAACCCGGTTCTCCCAGATTAGAGTCTGCACACTTAACCACTACACCAAACCACTACACCAAAGGTGGGGTAACAATATAATAAGTAGTAACAACTAGCAGGTAACACTAATGCACGAGATGAGGATGGACCCGCGCCTTGTTGGACAATGCACCAACATAAGAATGCGCCTCCTGGATTTTCACGTCCACCCACAGTTCTACTCAAGAATAATTTGAATATCCAAGAAAGGGCGTGTTAGAAAGCAATCCCGAGCAGATCTACTCAGAACCCTGCTCAGGTCTGTTTGGTGGAGCTTATTCCCAGGAATGTGATCTTAGGATCACACTGTTAGAAGGCCTCAGTAGCTCTAGGAGTGGATACAAGCACAATTAGATGGCTGGGTGGATTTAAGAGAAGGCTTTCTATTGGTTTTTACTAGAAAGGACCTCTGTCGGAGAGCATGAGGGCCCCCTGGAAGTTGCATCTAATTTAGGAGGCATATCTGCTGCCCCTGTCTATACTGTTTCCTAAGCTTTTTTATATGCTTATGTTGTTTATTCACTTTGTTTGTACCCTAACGTTCGCTCCAATGGGGGAGACTCAAAGTGGCTCACATCATTCTCCGCTCCTCCATATTTTTTAACAGATAATTGTTATTCATTTTTATAAACAGCAAAGATATACAAGATGAGCATAGTCAGCTCTCAATGGCTTCATACATTGCATACAATTTGTCGGTATTACACAGTTTGAAAATTACCATAGATGCAGAGTGTTTATTACATCAGGTACTGTTTCTTTGGTAGATAGATGTACTAGTATGGGGTACCATATACATATAATGTCATTCTGACCACCTCTAGATAGATTTTGTTTCAGAGTATCTGAGATTTTCTCCATTATATAAAGGTTCCATAGCTTTTTGTACCAGAGGTTTACATTTAGCCTACTCGTGGATTTCCATGTGGCCGCTAATGTGGTTTCGGCTGCAAATAGTAATAGAGAGATTCTTTTCCTTTGTGTATTAGATAGAGCATTTTCGCTCCTCCATTTTTCGAGAGCCAGTTTGGTGTAGTGGTTAAGTGCGCGGACTCTAATCTGGGAGAACCAGGTTTGATTCCCCACTCCTCCACTTGCACCTGCTGATGTGACCATTGGGTCAGCGGCAGATTCTCTCAGAGCTGTTCTCTCAGTGGCAGTTCTCGAGAAAGCTCTCTCAGCCCCACCTACCTCACAGGGTGTCTGTTGTGGGGAAGGGAGATTGTAAGCTGCTCTGAGACCCTTTCGGGTAGTGAAGGGCAGGGTATCATCTCTTCCTCTTCTTCACAACGACCCTGTGAGGTAGGTTAGGCGGAGAGCATGTGACTGGCCCGAGGTCATCCATCAAGCTTCTGTGTCAGCGTGGGATTTCAACCTGGGCCTCCCAGATCCCAGTCTGACACTTCAACCAGTTACTTTCTGGTTTTAAATTGAGGACAGGCTTCGTGATGGAAAAGAGATTTTCTTGGGGGCGGGAACAAAATGAAAATTGCAGACACTTTCTCTTCAATTGTGGGATAGTCTAGATCAGGGCTATTTTTGGGCAGGAACGCACAGGAACGGAGTTCCGGCTGGCTCCCAAGTTGGCCACGCCCAGGAGGAACTCATTAACGTAATAGGCCACACCCAGCAGCAGAAACGCATTATGATTGGCTACAATTAGGGGGTGTGGCCTAAAAGGAGTTCCTGCTCCAAAAAAAAAATGCTCTCGGTGTTTTGACAACAAAGGTAAATAGAATAAGAAGCAAAAGGTGGGTGTGGTTGGATGACCACACTTCTGATAACATGGGGGTGTGGCCTAATATGCGAATGAGCTGTGCTGTCAGGGGTGTGTGGCCTAACATGCTAATGAGTTCCTGCTGTTGGGTATGGCCTATTATGCTAATGAGTTCCTGCTGGGCTTTTTCTACAAAAAAAAGCCCTGGTCTAGATAATGTTATTACTGGGTCCTCCTGTCTTTTCCTTTGGTTAATTAATCAGACCATATATTTAGGCTGTGGCAGCTAGGATTTGTATAAGGGAGTACCAGTACACCGTTGGGATGATATAAAGGCCAGAGTCCAAAGCCTGTGGATGAGGGGATCCATTCTGCATTAGTCTCTCTGCTGGAAGGGATGTAAAGTGATGGGTACGTCTAGACTGGTGGGTTATATTTTCCCATATGCTTTAATGCTAGATTTAGGGATTGCCCTGATTTGGATAGCCCAGGCTAGGCCAGTCTCATTAGATCTCAGAAGCTAAGCAGGGTCAACCCTGGTTAGTATTTGGATGAGAGACCACCAAGGAATACCAGGGTCGAGACACAGAGGCAGGCAATGGCGAACCAACTTGGAATAACTCTTGCCTTGAAAACCCTACAGGGTTTCCATAAGTCAGCTACAACTTGACGGCCAAATAATAATAATAAAAAAAGTCTTCAGGTACAGATTCTATCTAACAACATTTCCTACTGGCTACCCTCTGCATGCTTTCCTATTAAATGTCTCAAAGGTTAAACTAGTGTGTGTGTGTGTGGGGGGGTGTCTTCCCCTTGCTTGGCATCGGTCATGATCCAAAGATCTGTGCACTGAGCAGAGCAATTCTGCACACATTTTTCCCTCAAGCTGTTCCCCAGTGAGCTTTAAAAAAAAAAAGAAAATGTGTGTTGCAGTTAAGATGGTTGGAGGGAGGATGTAAACAGAAACATCCACCCCGCATGTAGATGACCCCAATCACTCAAGTTAGGAACTTCCAAAGATTTAGTCCTCTTGCATTTTGAAAATTAATCCCATTGGGAGACCGTCGATGATATGCTGCTTTCAATTCCGGTGATTTAAAACGAACAGAGCACCCCTAGTGATGTGAATTTTTGCATCCAATTGGTACCCGCCATTAGCTCTCAGTTATTTATCTAGCCTTTTTTATTTCTTTGATCCTACAACTTGTTTGTAAATGAATTCCACCTTCGGCTGCTGCACGGGAAAGCAAGCCTACAGCTTCAATAAGACTAACAAGTGATAAAGATGAGCTTTATTTTGTATACTGTAGGAAACGGGAGGGGAGCTGTGCTTAGAAAGGTAAGCGACTTTCGAATCCGCGTACACTTAAAGGGCTGGTTTTGCAACCGGCAGGCTAGAATATTGGAGGACTGTGCCTGAAACCAGTGTGCCAGAGGGCACAGCTTTGTGGCACATCGCTTCGGAGCAAACATATTCTTGCCTGCTGCACGTGGAATCAGACCAGAGGCAGCTTCCCTTCTTTGCATCGAAGAAAGACACTGCACAGGAAATGGTTAAAGAGGAGAGGTCCAACCCTTGCATCTCAGCTTAGCTCCTTTGAGCAATTATTGGGGAGA
Organism: Gekko japonicus; assembly: GCF_001447785.1. Classification (NCBI taxonomy): domain Eukaryota; kingdom Metazoa; phylum Chordata; class Lepidosauria; order Squamata; family Gekkonidae; genus Gekko; species Gekko japonicus. Next base: position 513,652 of record NW_015160868.1, read on the forward strand.
TTTCGCTCTCCGATATTAACTTTGGAGTCTGTGTGTCTGGCAACAGCTCGGGCAGTGGAGTTTTAAATCAAGCCGGCAATATCGGCATCCTTGATGTCGGCTGAAATCAAGATGCTTCCTTGCTCTTTGCTGCATTTTTAACAACCGCTAAGCCTTCCGTTAAACCTTCGTGCACCCGCACACCTACCCCTATCTCCCCCCCAAAAAGAGGAGGCCGAAGCAAAGTAGGAATGTTGACCATTTTGTAGCACGTATAGAAAGGTCTAAAAAGCTGAGACCCAGTCCTTATCTTTGCTTCAGCCGGTGGAAGGGCGCTGCTCTCTGTCTCGTAAAGATTTCTGGCACAGTGAGAAAACCTGGTCAGTTTCACATTCTTTCCTGGGACCTGTCTGGAGTGTTGACAAGCAAGCTTGCCTGAATATTAATACACTCTCCATCATCAAAAGCTGTTGCATACCCAAAGGATGAGAAATATTTTAATCAGCTTTCAGCTTGTCTAGCAAGAGTCAGTTTATTCCTCTGGGATTATACATTCGTGCACTCTTCTTCTTATTTTTTTTTTGTCTCGCTCTCTCGCTCTTTCTCTCTCCATTACTTTGAAAATCAGAGTAAAGGAAGCAAATCTTTACTCTTTTCTTGGAGTGTGTTTGGCTTTGATTCAGGGGGAGAATTTTTAAACAAGAACACTGTGAAGAATAGTTTGTTTGTTGCTCTTTAAGGTTGAGGGATGCCACCCCCCTTTTACCCTCCGTTCCTAGAGGTCCAGACCCAGAGAAAAAGGATGAGACACAGTCAGTTGCTAGAGGATGTAGTGGCATCCATCCGAATCCCTCCCGGTCTACTGTCTGTGCCTGTCATAATAACTTGATCCGATGTTTAATCACCAACTCTCCAAACATAAGGGCTGCTTCACACTTCATATTTTTAGAGGCACTTTTCAGATTTTCAGTGTACTCCAAGCTTGCAAAAAAGAAATTGTGTTTTGTGGCATACAGGTGTTTAAAAACATGTATGGCCCCGTTCACACGGAGCAGAAGCCACGCTAAATAGACGGAAGAGAGGCGGAGTTACCTGGCACGATCACACGGCAACATCTGGGGAGCGTAGAGCTCCCGTGGTTGAACTGTGGCGAACCGCCGATAAAACGGAGCAAAAAACTAGTACCTCGGAGGTACTAGTTTCCGGAAACTGCGGGGCAAGGGCGGGCGTCTGATCGCGTTTCCGGTGGCATCCGGCGCCCGTCCATGTCCCCTTGCGAAGAAGGGTTCCCCCCCCCCCAGTCTCCGTGGTTGCGCACAAGCACCCAACGGAGCATGCGCATTCGTAGTGTACACAGAAAAAGGAAACTAGGTTGCCGCGCCGCGCGCTTCTTCGTTGCGCGCAGGCGTGTGTTGTGATCGCCGCCTCTCCGTAACCACGGAAGCTCCACGGTTCCTCCACAGAACCTCCACAGGAGGTATGATCGCTTTACTGCGTGTTAGTTTGCCCTGGGGCAAACAGCCACGCTTCCCCCCCGCAGTTTCCTGCCCGTGTGACCGGGGCCAATATCTGTTTCTCTCCAAGCCCTTTGGTGCGACGTACACGGTTCTTCCCCCAATTTGCCCTCACAACAGTCTTTTGAGGTAGGACAAGTTGAGAGAACATGACTGACCCAAGGTCACTCAGTGCAGTTCAAAACCAAGTGGGGACTCGAACCTGGATTTTCACGGTCCTAGTTCAACACTCTAAACCAGCGGTCCCCAATACTGTTGAGCCTGCAGGCGTCTTTGGAATACTGACCCAAGATGGGAGGTGCAACTACAAAACAGCTGCTCCAGCAGGTGGAGCCAACCACAAAATGTCATACAGTAAGGTAATGCGTAACTCTGATTGTAACTCCTCAACATTTCAGGCAGAAGCGCTGTGGACCAAGGAGGCCTTTTAAAATAGGTTTTTTTAAAGTATTTTCTTGCTTGTTCACAGCCTACAATCATATGGTGAAGATCCCTGTTCTGTGGTGGCAACCTTTGCCAAAACTAGGTGTTCCCTCTAAGCTGAGTTAGTGTGAGCTAGCTCACAGGTTTTTAGGCTCCAGCTCACACGTTTTTGTCTTAGCTCAGGAAGGAGGGCTCCAGAGCAAACTAATTTATGCGGCAGCCAAATCACCTGCTCACAGCTTTCATGGCAGGAGCTCACAAAGTAGAATTTTTGCTCACAGGACTCCATGGCTTAGAAGGGAGCATGGGTTGGTTGGTACGTAGGTAGAAAGACAGATTTTATTGATTGATTGATTTGATTTGATTTGGTTTGGTTTGCATCCCGCCCTCCCTGCCGAGGCAGGCTCAGTGCGGCTTACAGACAATATGTTAAAACAGCGTAAAACACAGAATTAAATAAAAGTGCAACAATATAATAACAAAGCATATCTTAAAGTGCTAGTACATTCATAGCTGATGGCGGTATTCACAGCATCTAGGTAATCAACTACCACCGTAGTCTGGGTTTTTGCCAGGCTATTGATCACAATAAATTGATGTTGGTGTCGGGGCCAGGGCTCCCTAAACGAAGGCCTGGTGGAAAAATATTAATCTTCACAGCCAATCAGATCTCCAATCGCCAGTCAGAACCCTTGCTGGGCAAAAGTCCCACATGGCCCTGCCCATGTTCTAAAAATACTTGGTACTGGGGTGTGTGTGTGTGTGGGGGGGTATTTGAGAATTTCCTGCCTTGTGCGGGGGGGGGGGGTTGGACTAGATGACCCTGGAGGCTATGCCAACCCCAGTAGGAAACTATACCAGTATTCATTTTTGGCTGCCCAAGTCCCGGGGCTCACGAGATCTGTTCCCCATTATCTGGAGAGGCACTAAACAGACTTCTCAAAGGCATCTCTTCTCACTCCATATGAAGGAGAGGACATTTCGTGTCCATTGTCTGGGTCTTATTTGGTCCTGGCTTCATCCACGTAGACCTCGTTGGCTGGCATAGCTTCGCCAAACGTCATTAGCTCTTTCCCCCCAATTGTATAACATCAAATTAATATATGTTGGCCCTACAGAACCTGTGACTGGAGCAAGCCAATAGCACAGACGGAAGGTCTGCTTTATGGTAGAGCATCTGCTTTACATACAGAAGTCTCCAGGTTCAATCCCCAGTATTTCTACTTAAAAGGATCAATTAATAGGTGATGTGGAAGACCTCTCCCTGAGACCCCAGAGTTCTGCTACAAGTCAGAGTAGAAAAGACTGACCTTGATAGACTCAGTGTCTAATTTAATAATAGTGGCTCAGAGGTTAAGATGCTGAGCTGCAGACTGGAAGGACGGTAGGTCGGCAGTTGGAGACCCGAGTGCCGCATGACGGAGTGAGCTCCCGTCTCTGGCCCCAGCTCCTGCCAACCTAGCAGTTCGAAAGCAAGAAATTGCAAGTTGATAAATAGGTACCACTTTGGTGGGAAAGTAACAGCACTCCGTGCGCCTTGCCGTTTAGTCACGCCTGCCACATGACCACGGAAGAAGTCTTTGGACAGCGCTGGCTCTTCGGCTTGGAAACAGAGATGAGCACCACCCCCTAGAGCCGGATTCGACTGGCTTTCAAGCAAGGGGAAACCTTTACCTTTAGCTTAAGTAGGGTCTGCCCTGGTTAGTCTTTGGGTGGGAGACCACCAAGGAATTCCAGGGTCACTATGCAGAGGAAGGCAATGGCGAACCTGCTCTGTTAGTCTCTTGCCTTGAAAACCCTATGGAGTTGCCATAAGTAAAACACAGAATTAAATAAAAGTGCAACAATATAATAACAAAGCATATCTTAAAGTGCTAGTACATTCATAGCTGATGGCGGTATTCACAGCATCCAGGTAACCAACTACCACCGTAGTCTGGGTTTTTGCCAGGCTGTTGATCACAATATTTAAATTGATGTTGGGGTTGGGGCCCAGCGGCTCTAACACGAGAAATGGATACCTGCCCTAGGTGGCAGGGGGCACCCTTCGCCTGGGTCTATGCCAGGAATGCGGTCATCGTCGTTGGCAGTAAGTGGCGGCAAGCGGAGCGGCGGCGATGGGGGGAAATGGCGGATGGAACATCCGAGCGATCTGAGGAAGACGGCGACCAGATCAAGCGGAGGCAGAGCCAGAGCCGGAGTGACGAGGTGACGTGGGGACGCACCACGGCAGGAGCCGATAAGCAGCGCACTCTGAAGAAGTCATCAGAGCCCGCCCGAAAATTGGTCGTCAGTCACCCGGATCTCCGAAAGAACAATGAGGTCCGCCGGTGAGAAGAGAACAAGACCACGCCGCATGGATGCCGTTAGGGCTCCCCCCCCCCCAAGAAAGATTGTGCCCCTAGTTAGGTATCAACTACATAAAAATATGTAGTTCCTTGTAAACCGCTCTGAGACCCTTTAGGGGTCATGAGCGGTATAGAAATTGAAATATAAAAAATATAAGTTGTGTGTGACTTAAGAACATAAGAACATAAGAGAAGCCAATGTTGGATCAGGCCAATAGCCCATCCAGTCCAACATTCTGTCACACAGTGGCTCTCTACATGGGTCTGCCCTTGTCGCAAATCCGGAAGCTGCAGCTAGTGCAGAATGCTGCGGCCAGGCTTTTGATGGGTCTCCCGAGATGGGAACACATCCGACCTGTGCTGAAAGCACTGCACTGGCTGCCAATAGCATACCGAATTTGTTTCAAGGTGCTGGAACATACCTTTAAAGCCCTATATGGCCAGGGTCCGACATACCCCACACATGCCCCAGAGAGCACTACAGTCGGGGGCACAACATTGTCTAGTGATTCCAGGTCCCATGGAGGCCAGGCTTGCCACAACCAGGGCCAGGGCCTTTTCGGTGGCGGCTCCTACCTGGTGAAATGAGCTCCCGGAGGAGATCAGGGCCCTGCGGGACCTTGTACAGTTCCACAGGGACTCTTCCACCCGGCTTTTAACTAGGAGCCGCCCACCTCCACCAACTATTACTGTCAGTAACATCAGGGCACTAGATGGCCCTGTATGGCGATCGAGCCACAGCAATGCGGGAGACCGGATACCATTGAATCGGGATCTAGTGTTACTTCTACAGCACACCATCTTTATTTGACTGAAGAATTGATATGTTTTGAGCACTTTAATTGTAATATGGACTGTTTTATCTTGTTTTTATATGTTTTATATGCCTGGGCACACGTTGCCCCTGAATGTGAGCCGCCCTGAGCCCGTTCGCGGGGGAGGGCGGGATAGAAATGTAATAATAAATAAATAAATAAAATAAAAATACCAGGTGCCATCAGGAGGTCCAGCAGGTGGACCAGGCATCAGGAGGTCCAGCAGTGGGGCCAGGACACTAGAAGCCCTCCCACTGTTGAACCCCCCCCCAAGCAACAAGAATACAGAACATCTCTTGCCCCAGAGTCTCTATCTTGACGACACTTTACATACACACAGAGAGAGAGGGTCACAAGTGTCAGTACCTGCACTGCAGTGTTGGTACCTGACAACTGCCTTGTGTGGTGTGTCTGTTCTCCTTGCAGATCCCTCTTTTGGTCAGAGCTAAGTGGCGGACCCACAAAGTACCAGTTGAAGGTTTACTTATGTGCTCATGGCAGAAAACCATGCTTGCAGTCCTTGCCGTCGTTGAGTGCTGTCATGTAGTGGTTAAGAGTGGCGGACTCTAATCTGAAGGACCAGGTTTGATTCCCCACCCCTCTACATGAAGCCAGCTGGGTGACCTTGGGCCAGTCCCAGTTCCCGCAGAGCTCTCTCAGCCCCACCTACCTCGCAAGGTGCCTGTTGTGGGAAGAGGAAGGGAAGGTGATGGTAAGCCGCTCCGAGACGCCTTTGGGTAGTGAAGGGCGGAGTATAAAACCCAATCCCTCTGCCTTTCTTAAACAAGGTGGGCAGAAGATGTCTTTTTGTCTCATCCTGGTAAACAATCACTGTCATTCTCAAGAATGAAATACGTGTAAGGGGGAAAGGGGCAAAAGGAGACTGAGAATATTAGTTACGCTTAAACTTCCCTATAACCCCCCCCCCTCTCTTTTGCTGTGAGAATTATTTGGAGTCGAGATCTGCTGCAAGTCCTTTGAGGACTGCCAGAAACGACTTGTTAAGTGGAGACGTTTCCAAAAAGCCAGTAATTATTTCCCTGCCACGGTGCGTGGTGAACGTTAACTAGATAAGCCGTTGCCGTGTTTGTGGCTGCACTGCTTCAGGATTACTCTCCGGAACTGTGTGTCAGAAGGGGGCAGGGGAGGGAGGGAGAGCACCGAACAGACTTGTCTGATGGCTCGCTTGAGCTGGGACTGGGAATTGAAATGGATTCCGCACGTTGTGTGTCTCGTGTCCAGGCTTAGCACCTGGGCGAGATGCTTCAATCGGAAGGCCGCGAATGGCCCCTCGCACCTGTCCGCAGCCTCTCCGGCGGGAATGCCACCTCGGTCCCTTTCCGGCATTTTGCATTTGTTCGATCCCATTGTACCTGCGTTTGCCTTGCCAGTAACACAATAATGGGTGGAAATGTATATAAAATCAGACTGACTGCCGTGAAACAAGTGTGAGCCTGCTTAGAGGGTTTTTTTTTGGGGGGGCACAGCTATCGAGTTGGTTGTATTTAAACCCCAGTGGCTCCCAGATGTGAAAACAATGGCTGCCTCTCCTATTATTAATGTGGGGTATGTTGTATGTAGATGCCTTGGATATGAAAACAGGTCCCCAACAGCATTTGGGATTGTGTTGGTGCACACCAGGGATGTCAATTAGGCACACGGATTGCAGGCTTTCCACCTTCACAGATTCCCAAAATGGCAGGAACGGTATGCTGAATAGCTGTATTATACTGAATCTGATCCTTGGCCCATTGAGTTCATTAAGTGTCTACTCAGACTGGAAAGCTGCCCAGCATCTCTGCTAGAAGTCTTTCACATCACCTACCATTCAGCTGGAGAAAGACTCTTGAGAGTCCCTTGGACTGCAAGAAGATCAAATCAGTCAATCCTAAAAGAACTCAACCCTGACTGTTCCCTGGAAGGCCAGATAATGAAACTGAAGCTCAAATCCTTTGGCCACCCAATGAGAAGGGAGCACTCCCTGGAGAAGACCCTGATGCTGGGCAAGATTGAAGGTCAAAGAAGACGGGGACGGCAAAGGATGAGATGGTTAGACAGTGTCATCGATGCAACGAACATGAAGTTGAGCCAACTTCAGAGGACGGCGGAAGACAGGAAGGCCTGGCATGATCTGGTCCATGGGGTCGCAAAGAGTCGGACTCGACTGTGCGACTGAACAACAACAACCACCATTCAGCTGCAGATACTGGGGACTGAACCCGGGGCCTTCTGCATACCAAGCAAATGCTCTGCCACTGAGCCACTGCCTTTCATGTTTCTTCTAAGCATTGAAGAGAGCCAGTTTGGTGTAGTGTAGTGGTATCAGTGCGCGGATTCTAATATGGGAGAACCGGGCTTGATGCCCCACTCCTCCGCCCACAGCTGCTGGATGACCTTGGGCAAGCCATAGTTCTATCAGAGGTGTTCTTGAAAAGAGCAATTTCTGTCAGAGCTCTCTCAGCCTCACCTACCTGGCAGGGTTTCTGTTGTGGGGAGGGGAAGGGAAAGGAGTTTGTAAGCCGCTCTGAGACTCCGAGTGAAGGGCGGGGTATAAAGCCAATCTCCTCCTCCTCCTCCTCCTCTTCTTGACTGTTTTCAGGAGTTAGAGCAGGGATGTCCATAGTGGAAAGGTGGATTTGACACAGTCTTCTCCAGGGAGATGGGTCATGAATCACACATCTCCCTGCTGGGCTCAAAACAATGGTATTCCCAGTAGTCATGTATGGCTGCGAGAGTTGGACTATAAGGAAGGCTGAGCGCGAAGAATAGATTCTTTTGAATTATGGTGCTGGAGAAGACTCTTGAGAGTCCCTTGGACTGCAAGAAGAACAAATCAGTCAATCCTAAAAGAAATCAACCCTGACTGTTCCCTGGAGGGCCAGATAATGAAAATGAAGCTCAAATACTTTGGCCACCCAATGAGAAGGGAGCCCTCACTGGAGAAGACCCTGATGCTGGGAAAGATTGAAGGTCAAAGAAGACGGGGACGGCAAAGGATGAGATGGTTAGACAGTGTCATCGATGCAACGAACATGAAATTGAGCCAACTTCAGAGGACGGCAGAAGACAGGAGGGCCTGGCGGGATCTAGTCCATGGGGTCGCGAAGAGTCGGACTCGACTGTGCGACTGAACAACAACAAACCTTCATAAAGGTCTCAGCTTGCCAGTGATCTGGCCTTCACAGTGATCTAGCCGTGGTCCTGACTGTCTTCTCTGGACAGTTGGAGAGAGTGTGAAGTGTGCGAACAGTTGTGAGCAAGGGTTGGACAGGGCCTTCTCATAAGTTGCTGGAGAAGCTATTAGGATCCTTAGCCACTACTGTCACTCAGAGGCTTTTTATCACATGAAGCCCCCCTTTTCAAGAGTTCCTGTGTGAACTGGAATGTGGCCTTGATGTTAAAAAAAATCTAAATGAGTCCTGCTCTCTGGACTCTTCCAGTGCCTTGCCAGGGAGCTAACCAAAGTCCTGGCCGACTGCTCTGAACTCTTGCCACACCTTGCCAGCAACACCTTTTTTTGTAAAGAGTGTCTCCAAACAGGAACCGTCATGATTGTGGGTGAAGATAGCAGTGCAGGCTCTCTCAGGCGCTCTTACCTGCCTTCATGCCATCACATGGGCTGGAATGCCATCCCATCAGCCTCTTCTCTTGTGACATCACTTCCTGATTGGAGCAGTCCAGGAAGAAGTCAAGCACAGTTGGAGAGAGTGTGAAGTGTGCGAACAGTTGTGAGCAAGGGTTGGACAGGGCCTTCTCATAGGTTGCTGGAGAAGCTATTAGGATCCTTAGCCACTACTGTCACTCAGAGGCTTTTTATCACATGAAGCCCCCCTTTTCAAGAGTTCCTGTGTGAACTGGTACGTGGCCTTGATGTTAAAAAAAATCTAAATGAGTCCAAGGCCAAATATGCCGTATCTAGTACATTTCCCCCCCTTGGGTCATACCTTTACACCCGAACAAGGGAAGCAGCTTCGGTTTAAACACCATAGTCTTAATTATTATTAGGAAATGAAGGAATCTTATTTTTTAAGTGTGCAGACAGATAAATGGATCCAAATGCACCATCTAGAAATAGCTGGATAACGTCCGTAGATGTCTGTTGTTCCCCTGATCAGAGGTATTAAATATTTCCGAATAAGGCCGATGTTTGGGGGAGAAGGTAGATTGCTAGATGAAAATGTGCGTGAATTGTCAATATTGTGCCGTAAGGCTGCAAAAGCTTCAGTTCTAAAGTGGGGCAAGTTCCTCTTTCCCCCAGTATTGGTGCAGTTTTGGTGCTTACTCTACTTTAATTATATGAGGTGTTATAATTTCCTGATGACCAGTTATATTATTTATGATGCCAGGAGTGTTAATCCTGGGGCAATTAACACCCTGTTTGGCACAACAGGGTGGCTAAGGTTATGGTCCCCCCCCCCCAATTGGATGTCCAGTGTATTTCCCTTCTTAGCCTTTAAAAAAAAAAAGATTTGTTGCTTTTCAGTTTCATTGTTTCCGGTCTCGTTTGTAAATTGCAATCCCTTTATCTTTTATTTTATTTTATTCTATATAAAAAGCTGCTTAAGAACTTTGGCTCTAGTTGGCTATGCCAGACACTGATAAGATAAAATGTGACTTCTTGGTCATAAAAGAATATGTCCCCTGATCGATAGCAGTGGTAGGTAGGCAGGAGGGACTGAGCTAAAGTCGACAGTTGTTGTGTGGAAACATTTCAGCAACACAAAAAAGTCTCCCTCTCAAAATGTGTTGGCAGTGTGTTATAAATACCCACCTGTCGCTTTGCGCTGACATCTTTGGAGTTGCTCTCTCTTTCTTGATTGTATTTGCCTTCAGCGGCTTCATCATGGAGCCAAATACTTGTTGTACCACTGCCATTTTGTTCCTGACTGGTTGGGTTCACCCATCCAACTAATCCAGCAAGTATTGCCCCCTCTCCCTATTGGATCATGTTTGTCCTCAGTAGCATCATCATGAAGCCAAATACTAGGTGTACCGCTGCCATCTTGTTCTTTGTGTGATCCCTGATTGGTTGGGTTCACCCATACAGCTATCCCAGTTGGTATTGCCCTAACTCCCTATTGAATTTGTATGCATTCCATTACATCAACACATAGCCAAATCTGGCTGTGTCATGGAATTGTCTCTCAGCTCTAAACTGAATGGGAACTACATAAACGAATTGCAGAATCTGAAATGGGTGCAACTCCTAGCAAGACTTTCTTTATAATCGAGCCAGTTTCTTGATGACAGCTTGATACTGTGGGGGGCAGGTTTTAAAGTAATCTTTCAGCTCATTGGTAAAACTGGTTGTTGACAATAAAATATATATATTTTTTAAAAAAGTAGAGGCCCCGCTGGTGGATCTCCTGATGGCACCTGGGTTTTGGCCACTGTGTGACACAGAGTGTTGGACTGGATGGGCCATTGGCCTGACCCAACATGGCTTCTCTTACGTGCTTAATAACCTTAAATGGAAAGTCAGGCGGGGAACTCACATGCCCAGAGCAAGGTGGTCAAAAATCTCTTGTGTTTTTTCCCCCATCCTGCAATGCACAGCTAATGTCATGAAGCTTCTAAACCCTTTCTTGCTGCCCTGCTTAGTTCACATCATCCTTTTGCTTTGCAAGCATAACCAACAGCCACATGAGAACCACTGAGGGCTGACTGACACATGCAGGAGAATGAGGCTCAAAACAGATGATAGGGAGGACAGTACCGATTCTAGCTACAGGACAACATAAGAAGAGCTATGTGGGATCTGACCAAAGACCTATCAAGTCCAGCATTCCGTTCACACAGCAGCTGAGCGACTGCCCGTAGGAAACATAAGAACATAAGAGACACCAATGTTGGATCAGGCCAATGGCCCATCTAGTCCAACACTCTGTCACACAGTGGCCAAAAATACCAGGTGCCATCAGAAGGTCCAGCAGTGGGGCCAGGACACTAGAAGCCCTCCCACTGTTGCCCCCCCTCCAAGCGCCAAGAATACAGTGCATCACTTGTCCTAGACCGAGCGTTCCTATCTATACCTTGTGGCTAATAGCCACTGATGGACCTCTGCTCCATATGTTTATCCAATTCCCTCTTGAAGCTGTCCATGCTTGTAGCCGCCGCCACCTCCTGTGGTGGTGAATTCCACGCGTTAACCCCTCTTTGGGTGAAGAAGGACTTCCTTTTATCTGTTCTAACCCGACCGCTCAGCAATTTCATGGAGTGCCCACGAGTTCTTGCATTGTGAGAAAGGGAGAAAATAACTTCTTTCTCGACCTGCTGTATCCCATGCATGATCTTAGAAACCCACAAGCAGGATGATTGGAACAGCATTCTCCCACCCATGCTTCACAGCAACTGACATATTTACTTATTGTTTAGGAGTGGGGAATCAAACCCGGTTCTCCCAGATTAGAGTTGCACTCCTGACCACTACACTAAACGGACTAACTCTGTGTCAGAATTACAAAGGAGCCTACAGGCAGGGCTCTTTTTGTAGCAGGAACTCCTCTGCATATTAGGCGACACACCCCTAATGTAGCCAATCCTCCAAGAGCTTACAGTAGCCCCTGTAAGAAGAGCTCTGTAAGCTCTTGGAGGATTGGCTACATTAGGGGTGTGTCGCCTAATATGCAAAGGAGTTCCTGCTGCAAAAAGAGCCGGCTTAGAAGGGTTGAGGACCCCTGACAGGCAGGCTAAGGTGAAAGAGAATGGCTTGTCCAGTGAGTTTCGTAGTGAGCTTGTTTCTTCTCAGGACTATGTCTCTGTTAACTGTATGGAAATCATTGGTTCTCCCCATTGATTTGTTTGAAATCCCATGTGGAAATATGGAAGACCCTCCCTCACCCCATAACAAGGGCGGTAAGCTCTATTTTGAAAGAGGATGTATGTCCTCAAGCCAGTGGTAGCCAGCCCTAGAGCCAGGAGGAAATAGAATGGGAAGGCCTCGGCCTCTATGCCCTGTTGTTAGCTGTCCAGAGGAATTGGTTGGCCACTGTGTGAGACAGGATGCTGGAGTAGATGGACCACTGGTCTGATCCAGCAGGGCTCTTCTGATATTCTTAATACTAATCCTTGGGGTGGGGCTTTAGGAATGTTCTTGTTCAGTCGCACAGTCGAGTCCGACTCTTTGTGACCCCATGGACCAGCTCCCGCCAGGCCCTCCTGTCTTCCGCCGTCCTCTGAAGTTGGCTCAATTTCATGTTCGTTGCATCTTTGACACTGTCTAACCATCTCATCCTTTGCCGTCCCCGTCTTCTTTGACCGTCAATCTTTCCCAGCATCAGGGTCTTCTCCAGTGAGTGCTCCCTTCTCATTGGGTGGCCAAAGTATTTGAGCTTCAGCTTCAGTATCTAGCCTTCCAGGGAACAGTCAGGGTTGATTTATTTTAGGATTGACTGATTTGATCTCCTATATAGCGCTATAAATAGGAATTTTCTGTATTTTTTTCACTCTCTCTGTCAGGGGTCCTCAACCCTTCTTAGCCTGTAGGCACCTTTGGAATTCTGACACAGAGTGGTGGACACAACCACAAAATGTCCGCCATGGGAGATGGAGCTACACATGAACATACACAGAAAGGAAGCCCAGGGGACAGGAGGAGTAATGAGAGAGAGGAAATGATAGAGAGGAAAAACCAACACTTCTCCAGTGGTCATTGGCCAATCAGAAGCTCTACTGAGGAGGAACCTCATTGGGCTCCACCTGCTTGCTTAAAACACATGGTGGGTGCCAGCAAAGGTGGTGGTGGGCACTATGCCAGGGACCCCAAGCTATGTTAAGCCCATGAAGCCATCTTCTGTGAGTCAGCCCATTCTGCGAATGCTCCCCCCAAAACCTAGAGCTGGTCCCTGGTTCCTTCCATAACTGACTGATTTTCTGAGAGCCAATGAAGTGTAGTAGTTAGAGCATTGGACTAAGCTCTGGGCGACTCAGGTTCAGTTCCTCTCTAAGCCATGAAAAGCCACTGGGTGAACTTGGACCAGCCATGCATCCACACTCTGCCTAACCTATTCACAGGGTCGTTGTGAGGATAAGATAAGAACATAAGAACATAAGAGACGCCTATGTTGGATCAGGCCAAAGGCCCATCTAGTCCAACACTCTGTCACACAGTGGCCAAAAATACCAGGGGCCATCAGGAGGTCCACCAGTGGGGCCAGGACATTAGAAGCCTTCCCACTGTTGCCCCCCCCCCAAGCACCAAGAAGACAGAGCATCACTTGCCCCAGAACCCCTATCTATACCTTGTGGCTAATAGCCACTGATGGACCTCTGCTCCATTTGCCTATCTAATTCCCTTTTGAAGCCGTCCAAGCTTGTAGCCACCACCACTTCCTGTGGCCGTGAATTCCATGTGTTAATCACTCTTTGGGTGAAGAAGTACTTCCTTTTATCCGTTCTAACCCGACTGCTCAGCAATTCCATGGAGTGCCCACGAGTTCTTGTATTGTAAGAAAGGGAGAAAAGTACCTCTTTCTCTACCTGCTCTTTCCCATGCATAATCTTGTAAACCTCAATCATGTCACCCATCAGTCATCTTTTCTCCAAGCTAAAGAGCCCTAAGCGCCTTAACCTTTCCTCATAGGGAAAGTGTTCCAACCCTTTTATCATTCGAGTTGCCCTTTTCTGCACTTTTCCCAAAGCTATAATATCCTTTTTAAGGTGTGGTGACCAGAACTGCACACAGTATTCCAAATGAGGTCTCACCATTGATTTATATAGGGGCATTATGAAGGGGGAAGGGAGAATTGCCACCCTGAATTACTTGGAGGAAGGGTGGTATCAACATGTACTAGCTTGATCTCAGTTCTTTCATTGACTTGAATGGGCATTGCCTTTGATTCTTTGTTAGAGAAAGGGCGATTTTGAACTTTCTACCTCTGTCATCCACTGGAAGAGGACTGGGTTCTAACGGTGGCAGATGTTTTTTTCAAATTTCCGCTCAGTGGAAGCTTCAACACTCTCCCGCCCACCCCGGAACTTCTGGAGTGAAAATGATGGTACAGCGAAGCGCGGAGAAATTCTGAATCCTGCATTTGTAGTAAGTTCTCAGCCTGACGCAATAAACATTGGGGGATTGTATGCACCTAATATATTCTTAATCTCACATAGGGAGGAAAAAAATGAAATGTGAAACTGTTTCCCACTGGGGATGCAATAAATCTTACAAAATGCATACACTCTCTGTTTCAGCGTACATCAAAGCGCCGTGGCTCGGGAGAGCTAGAATATGTTTTTAATCTTAGTTTGATGAGCAAAACTTTCACTCTAATATTTATTTGGAGTGGCTTCACTTGTGTCGCCTCTTTCCTTTGTTCTGTTTATACACGGCCTTCCCTGTCTTCCTGGGGTTTTAAAAAAAGAAGAGCCGGAGAAGAGAGTGGGAAGTATCGCTTTCACAAAGCCAAATGATAGTGCAGGGGTTTGTGTTCGTTTAAGCCCAGTTGTATGCCCACGTGGCAGACACAAACTTCCCTTTCATTGTGCTTGCTCCCCGAGGAATGCTCGCCTTCCCAATAGCTTTCCCTGAATGGTTTTCATTTGCGAAGGCGTAGTTGTGGGTTCAACCTTCTGTAGGATGATCAAGTAGATGGAAGACCATAGAATTTCTTTCTTTCTTTCTTTCTTTCTTTCTTTCTTTCTTTCTTTCTTTCTTTCTTTCTTTCTTTCTTTCTTTCTTTCTCTCTTTCTCTCTCTCTCTCTCTCTCTCTCTCTCTCTCTCTCTCTCTCTCTCTCTGATCACACACACTAAATAATCCACTTTCAATGCACTTTCTAACTGGATTTTACTGTGTGAACTGGCAAAATCAAATTCAGAAGTGCATTGCAAGCTGTGTTCCCTCTAAGCTGAGTTAGTGTGAGCTAGCTCACAGTTTTTCAGCCTCTGGCTCACACATTTTTGCCTTTGCTCAGGAAGGATGGCTCCAGAGCAAACTAATTTATGCAGTAGCCAGATTGCTCGCTCACAGCTTTAATGCCAGTAGCTCACAAAGCAGAATTTTTGATCACGAGACTCCACAGTTTAGAGGGAGCAGTGGATTAAAAGTGTATTATTCAGTGTGTGTGATTATTCCTTCCTTCCTTCCTTCCTTCCTTCCTTCCTTCCTTCCTTCCTTCCTGTCTCTCTCTCTCTCTTTTTTCTTCCTAGTTTCCTCTTTTCCTCCCTTTCTCCCTCCCTCCCTTCTTCTCCACCTCTTTTCTGCTTTTTATGGGGAAAGCATCAATGGGTCATCTGTTGTGTCACACCCCCTTTCTGGTGTTTTCCAAATAGGTTTGGACGTTCCCAGTTAACGACAAAATATCAGCACCACCCACCTGTAGATCCGTCTGTTTACAGCAATGTGCTCTTAAGCAGTTCCCATTCATTTCGGCATGCAGTTGGGGATCAGGACCCCATTCCAGGCAAAGGAGTCACTGTTCAGTTAGAACTAAAAGGAGCCTATGATGTCATGGCTAAAGTGTCAGACTAGGATCTAGGAGATCCAAGTTCAGATCCCTACTCTGCCACGGAAGCTTGCTGGGTGGCCTTGGGGCAATCACACACTCTCAGCCTAACCTACCTCACAGGGTTGGAGAGGAGAGGGAAAAAGACGTAAGTTGCTTTGGGTCCCCCCTTGCAAGAAAGGCAGGATCTAAATAAATAAGAGCCAGTTTGGTGTAGTGGTTAAGTGCGTTGACTCTAATCTGGGAGAACCGGGTTTGGTTCCCCACTCCTCCACTTGCAGCTGCTGGATGACCTTGGGCAAGCCACAGATCTGTCAGAGCTGTCCTTGAAAAGAGCAGTTTCTGTCAGAGCTCTCTCAGCCCCACCTACCTCACAGGACGCTTGTTGTGGGGAGGGGGAAGAGAAAGGAGTTTGTAAGCCGCTCTGAGACTCCGTGTGAAGGGCGGGGTATAAATCCAGTCTCCTCTTCTAAATAAACAAATCAAAGCTGGGGGGGAGCAACACAGCTTGAGAAATCGGAGCACTGCGGTCAGTGGACAATCATAACCAAGATGGACTGACGCAACAAATCAGTTTTATATGCTCAACTGCCAAGCGTGAGAGAGCCAAAAATACAGCGAATTCACTTACAAGGCCAAATTCCCATTCACAGTGTCATATACTCTTCATGAGATTTCACACACCCTCACTCACCCCCTCCCAATCATTCAATCTGTTGTATTGAAAATAGTTCTATCCTATACACATAACAGGCTTCTCTAGGGTTAGTAAGAGACTTCTTAATGTTAAGAACAGCTTGACAATGCAATTAATTACTTAGTGAGCGCAAGGCTGTCCCTCACTGGAGGTCTTCAAGCAGCCTTTCAGCTAGATGAACATCTGTTGGGAGTGCTCTAAATCTGGAATTCCTGCACTGAGGAAGTTGAATTAATTACCTATGTATCCCTACTTGCTGTTGGAATATTTATGTTCTGGATTGCTATTAGAATATACAAGACGGGGACCCGCGATACTTGCCGGGGGGGGGGGGAAGCTCCACGGGAGAAGAAGGAAGGAGCCGTGGGGGATCCTTCTCTCCTTTCTCCCCCCCCCTCCCCCCGCCCGGCTCTGAGGCGGAGGCGGCGGTGGAGAGGCCGGTCCTTCCCCCCCCCACTTTGCCGGGCTCGGCGGCGGCGAGGCCGGTCCTCCCCTCGCCCACCCGGCCGGCTCCATGTTTGACTAGGCCATTGCTTTGAAATGGAGGGATGTAGCATTTGCAAGACTTCGTACCCTCCTTGATCGGTCAAAACATCATTTCTGTACAACCTGAATTTTCCACTCCCTGTTTACTTTTTCAGGTTTGCTTCTTTGTTTTCTCGGACCCCAGGGCTTTGATTGAACAATTAAAAAACACAGAAGCTGAAAAGAGGACCCAGCTGGTGGCATCGTGTAGCAAGGCAAAGCATATTTTGCGTGAAATTTCTGGGTATAAATCGGGCAGTCTTCTGCTCCCCCCCCAGTCTGTTTTTTTTAATCAGCCCTTAAAATATTCACGTAAACCAGGCGCCATCTTTAGAGGTCAGGTGGAGCTGAAACTTGAACAGCTGTCCGACAAACGTCCTGGATTGTTTTTAATTGTCTTCCCTTTCTCTGGCTGCCGTAACTCTTGTTTATATTGTCGAGGGCCTTTCCCCGGAGTGTAAGTGTACCATATTCTGAGGTCACATGCTTAACCCCATGGCATGGCTACAATGCAAATGGCCCCTTTTGTTTTCATTAATGTGTACCCCAAGCAGTATACAGGCAGGATGCGAGGCGAAGAGCCTTCAGAAAACTTAAATAACTTATTGTAACAAAAACCACAAAGGAAAGCATCAGTATTGTCTCCGTCCCAGAGATGGTTAGCGGTACCCTTGTGCAACCAGCTATAAGCCAGTTGATTGATTTGCCATCATTGTGTTACCATGTTGATCTTTTGACCTGGGATACCTTCTACCATCCTTAGATCCACTTCTTCCTCCTCCTCCCCCTCTCCAAAAATGGCTCTCCCCATCTGAATGCTTTCGAAGCAGTAGGAATGCCTTAGGTTGGCTTGTTTTCTGTACAGAGATCAGCATTTTGTGTTTAGCGTCTTAATATCCAATCTGCGACTCATTACAGTTGCTTTGATTTCCCCCCCTCCTCTTGGAAACAAGAACATGGGAAAAGGAGAGGTTGCCAAAATACTATCCCTGTTTTCTACATATTATAAGGGCTGTGGGATCGTAAATGTTTCGATTTGATAGAGGCTCTAAAAATTCAAGTCAGTCCATCACTGTGGTGTAGTGGTTAAAAACAGCAGACTCTAATCTGGAGACCCCGGTTTGATTCCCCACTTCTCCTCCACATGAAGTCGGCTGGGTGACCCTGGGCCAGTCCCAGTTCTCTCAGAACTCTCTCAGCCTCACCTACCTCACAAGGCGCCTGTTGTGGGGAGAGGAAGGGAAGGAGATTGAAAGCGCTTTGAGACTCCTTACGGTAGAGAAAGTTAAAAGGGTAAAGGTTCCCTTGCTCGAAAGCCAGTCGAGTCCGACTCTAGGGTTGCGGTGCTCATCTCCGTTTCCAAGCTGAAGAGCCAGCGCTGTCCGAAGACGTTTCCGTGGTCATGTGGCCGGCATGACTAAACACCAAGGCACACGGAACGCTGTTCCCTTCCCACCGAAGTGGTACCTATTTATCTACTTGCAATTTCTTGCTTTCGAACTGCTAGGTTGGCAGGAGCTGGAACTAGAGACGAGAGCTCACTCCATCATGCAGCAACTCGGGTCTCAAACTGCTGAACTACCGACCTTCCACAGCCTGCAGTTCAGCCTCTTAACCACTTGAGCCACCGCAGCTCCAGTAGAGAAAAACGGGGTATAAAAGCCAACTCTTCTTCTTCTACCATTGGCACTGAGTCTTTCTTTGAACTCCCCGGCTGGGGCTGATTCAGAGGTTGCTTGATTGATAAATATTTAATTGTTAATTAAAATATCTGTACCTCACTTCTCCTGAGTGTCTCAAGGCGATTCATGATCCAGAGTTCCGGGTGGAGGCAACATTTGAACCGGGCACTTCCTGAGTTGTAGTTAAGCCTCTTCCCTGCGGTGCGAGATGAACTCTACATCTCCGCCATCTAATTTGTGAGCAAACCGTTATCGTGAGAAGATGAGCCAATAAATGTATGCTTATCACAGCAGAACACTGTGCTGGAAACTTTGAGATATACTTCAGTGGGGATTTGTGCCAGAAGCAGTTGTCTGTTTCTTGTAAAAACAACAACAAATCTCTCTCTCTCTCTCTCTCTCTCTCTCTCTCTCTCTCTCTATTTGTGCCAGAAGCAGTTGTCTGTTTCTTGTAAAAACAACAACAAATCTCTCTCTCTCTCTCTCTGAATTCCTGTTTGCTTCCTTAATTGCAGTTAAAGAGGAATTCAGGTACCTATCTCTGAAGTTCAAATGTAACCATATAATTCAATAAATTTAATGTGATTTAACGTCAAGGCCTCCTCCCTTTGCAGAAGCTGCAGTTAGGACTGAATTACACAAAGCTGCCTAGTATCTGGTGGAAATGATGCCACAGAGAGTTTTCTGTTTTCATATTAAATGCGTGTTCCTTTGCAAAGGTTACAGTGTGCACTGGATGTGCTGAGTCATTAGTTTGCCACCTCGGGAGTCCATTTCAAGGATTCCCCAGTGGTTTGCCGTGATCTTTTTGTCCCATGGCAAAAAAATGAGACTTCTGGGGGCTATCAGGTTCTCATTTCAGACTGTTTGAAATAATTGGGCTGTCTAGCTTTGTATGTGTGTGTGTGTGTCTGTGGGTGTGGGTGGGTGTATGTGTCATTCTCCTTCAAAACATTGGCTTCTACAGCTTCCTTTATTTAGAAAGTCAGCAATGACTCACAGCGTATGAAACTTCCGGAGCGTCAGGATGAGGCATTCATCTCAATGGGAAAGGTTTTGGGGTTTTATGCATTTGTGCCACACAGTGCATAGTATCGTCTGCAGCAGTTAACACGTGGGGCAGCTTTTCACACCGCACATTGCCTCCCCAGCCAGAAACATGCTAAGTATATCAGATAGCGACACATTCAAGAGAATGAAGTGGGAATGAGGTGGTCAAATGACAGAAAGGACTGCATTATGTCCGACTATGGGCAGAGCATCCTATTTTGGAATAGTCTCTGCAAAACAGAAGAATCAGTACAGCGAAGGAAAAGTGATCAGAAACTTTCCCCCGGCTGTGTCAATTTTCTGTTTGCGGGAAGGATTCTTTTTTTTTGGTTCCCCAGACCCAAAATCCACTTCCACCTGCAGTCTTCAGTGGCTCAGTCCTCCACCTCATCCATTTTCATGGATGGAGAGCCAGTTTGGTGTAGTGGTTAAGTGCGCGGACTCTTATCTGGGGAGAACTGGGTCTGATTCCCCACCCCTCCACTTGCAGCTGCTGGATGACCTTGGGCAAGCCATAGTTCTGTCAGAGGTGTTCTCTCAAGGACAGTTCTGCCAGTGTTCTCTCAGCCCCACCCACCTCACAGGGTGTCTTGTGGGGAGGGGGAGGGAAAGGAGATTGGAAGGCCGTCTGAGATTCCAAGGTAAGGGTGGGGTATAAATCCAGTCTCCTCCTCCTCCTCCTCCACCTCCTCCTCCTCCATATGGTCATCGGGATCATATCACTTCAGTCTTGACCCATCTACAATGGCTTCTGATTTGTTTCCGGGCACAATTCAAGCTGCTGGTCTTGACCTTCAAAGCCCTTATGAAAATGTCTGACTTCTGTGGTCATCTTTAGAGCCCCCGGTTCAGGTGCTCCTGCCTTCTGAGACCAGGCAGATGGCAACCCAGGAGAGGGCATTCTCGGTGATGGCCCCAGTGTTCTGTAACTCTCTCCCTAGGGAAATTTGCCTGTCCCTTTCTGTTTGCATCTTTCACCAGTGGGTGAAGACTTCTTTGTTCTGTTTCGTTTTGTTTGGCATTCCCCCAAATGATCCCTCCTTCCTAACCAATGTTTTAAACGCTTTTTAAAATTGTTGTGTATGCATTTTAGCTGTTTTTAATTGTTTTAATGTGTGTGGGGGGTCAGTTTTAATGGTTTTAAAATGTGGTTTTGCCACGTATGTTTTAAATTGTTAGCTACCCCGGTGGCCCTTGCAAGGACAGAAAAATGGGATATAAAATTTGTAGACAGCAAAATATGTAAACTCGACTTAATGTTGTATGCTGGAGGGAGTGGCAACAAGACGTCTGTACTTATGTCTCTCCTTGCTGAGCTACCTGCTATCTCATCTTCACAGAGAGGGAGCGGTGGCGCAGGCGGTTAAACGCCTGCTGGTAACATCTACGAACAGCTGCTACAGCGGTTCGAAACCCACCGCGGCCAGGGTGAGCTCCTGGCCCTAGTCCCAGCTCCCGCCCACCCAGCGGTTCGAAAGCAAAGTAAATATTGCGAGTAGATTAATGGGTACCTGCCCTTAGGTGGCAGGGGGCACCCTCCCCCATATGGGGTTGTGTGGCAGGAGCATCAAAGCGGCGGCGGCAGCAGTGGCATCGGCGAAAAATGGCGGCGATGGTGGTATGGCGAGGCATCGGATCGATGGAGCGAGGCAGTGGAGTGACGGAGGCAGAGACGGAGACGGAGCCATAGAAGGACGTGGTGACGTGCGCAGGCGCAGCGGAGCCGGATCGGACATTAGCTGGGCTGTAAGTCAACGCGAACCACGTACTAGAGGAGCCCGCCTAGAAAGAAAGCCGCCGGACCGAATAAAAGACCACACCAGACACCGGGGACGCCAGGAACATCGGAGCACCAACGCCCGAAAAGACCGCCCGGGAACAAGCCGAGAACAGCGAGCCCTGCCACCTGGGTGCCGGTAGGTAGCCCCAACCGCTGTAAACATGTTGCCTTAGTTAGGGATGATTCGGAAATGTGTAAACCGCTCAGAAACCCTTCGGGGTTTGGAGCGGTATAGAAATCTAATGTATAAATATAAATATAAATAAATATCTAAATCACGGAAACAGCACAGTCTTAAAGGGTTAACTGCCCCCTTCCCGGGTGCCATCTCCCCCCATCTTCACGGCAGAGACATGAACTGCTAATGAGGTTCTTATGGGAGATCCTAATCACACATTTCCGGAGACACCTGTCCTGCTGGCGTCTTATTTGCTTTGTTGCTGGGGTTCAAGTTTGCCTGACTTGCCTCCGTGGCTCAGTGGCAGAGCATCTGCTTGGCATACAGAAGGTCCCAGGTTCAATCCTCGGCATCTCCAGTTGAAAGGATCAGTTAGCAGCTCACGTGAAAGACCTCTGACAGAGACCCTGGAGAGCGGCTGCCAGTCCAAGTAGGCAATACTGACCTTCAGGGCTTTTTTTGTAGAAAAAGTCCAGCAGGAACTCATTAGCATAATAAGCCACACACCCCTGACTGCACGGCTCATTAGCTTATTAGGCCGCACCCCCGTGTTCCCAGAAGTGTGGTCATCCAGCCACACCCACCTTTTGCTTCTTATTCTGTTTACTTTGTTTGTTGTCCAAACCCAGGGCTTTTTTTGTTGCAGGGACCCCTTTGCATGTTAGGCCACACACCCCTAATGTAGCCAATCCTAATGAGTTCCTGCTGTTGGGTGTGGCCTATTATGCTAATGAGTTCCTGCTGGGTGTGGCCAACTTGGGAGCCAGCCGGAACTCCGTTCCTGTGCGTTCCTGCCCAAAAATAGCCCTGACAATACTAACCTTGATGGACCAGTGGTCTGATTCAGTATAAAGCGGCTTCATATGTACATAGGCTGTAGAACACAGGCTTTGTACACCAAAGTTCCCAGGTTCCGTTCCTGGCATCTCTCAGGGTAGCAGGTGCTGAGGAAAGACCGTTTTTCAGCTTGAGACCCTGGAGAGCTATAGCCAGTCAGAATATTTGATAGATGGCGTGCCTTGCTATAAGACATCTTCATATCTACGTTGGGAGCGAGAGCAGATAAAAGCAACCTCAGAAGTATAAATGTTTTTGATAAGTAGTCTAAATATCATTAACTTATTGCAAGGTCCCGTGGAATTAAGGAGAGCCTGTTTCCACATTGAGCGGAATATTAAGGGCTTGATGTTTATTTCTCCATTCCTCCTCCAAATATATTGCCTGAATCAGCCAAGTTTTCCACTGGAGAGAAAGGAATATTTATGGACTTTCCCATTAACCTGGACGACTATATTGGCTGTGTAACTCAGTGGCCTAAGAAAACCCCCCTCCTTTCCAGAAGATGGGACTTCCCACCATAAAATTCCTCATGCAGGGAGAGTAATATGGACATGTATTTTTTTTTAAAAAAAAAAAAACCATGGGGGGGGGGGAATCTCCTCAGTAAACGTTTTCTAATGGAAAGTGCCGGAAATAACATTTCTGCCAGAATGTGTCAAACACTGCCAGAAGAAGCTTTTGGGCGGCCGATTCAGTTAGGTGTGTATATTTAAAAAAACCCCACAACACTTGTTATTCTTAAGTGGCTTGAGAAGATACAGTATTCTTTCTCTATGAGCTATCTAAAAAGATGTTTGCAGTGTTTTAGAAAGAAACTAATAATTATTAGTTATAGAAGCCAATATATTTTTTCACTTGCTTAAAGATATCCACGGTATGCTTGAGGGTGGGGTCAGAAAGGGACCCAAAGGGATATAAACAAATATGGACGCCTTTCTCCCACTCTGCCGTGTCCTACTCTTGTGTATTATCCTATAATAAATCGGATGGTTGTTCAGTGGTTTTATGGTCATCTAGACCCCACATTTGGCGAATGAATGCGTATGCAAGATTTGACAGTGGGTCACTAGGCTGCTTCATTTTAAATAAACATATATGACTTCATTTTTTTTAATTGAAAGAAAAGTTACGTGAATCAGGATTCGATGAGTCCCTCACAGAAATTATGATTGGGGTCAGCGATCCCAAATACTATCCATTCATAGCTGCAGGCCCAGATTACAATCATTTGTCCTCAGTACAATTTCATATGTGTGTATATTATTGACAGATCTCATTATCTGTTTCCAAACACTAACTTAATTGGGGTATATTTGACCCCCCTTTACCAAATCAGTGCTTTTTTTGGTTTGTCTGTTTGCAGAAATGAAACAAAAATTCTATGAATATTATTCTAGAGAGGAGAATCCGTCTAGTCAACTTTCTCTGACAAAACCTGGTGATTCATCCCCAACTTGATAAACGCAAGCATGCGTTTGGGATATTCCATTCAGATTTTTTTTCTCTCTCCCGTTTCTATCCCTTGTTTGCTTTATAGGTTTCTTAAAGGTAGCTGAGGTCTTTAACTGTCGTAGTGATTTCTATGACTCCAAGGGAGAAAGCACTTAATAATAATCTCTTACCTCTCAGCTCCCCTGAGTCTGCTTTCATTGTACGGGCTGCTTATAGCAACCTGCAAGAGTAGAATGTACCGACCCTTAAACAAGTCTATTAAGCTCGCCGCTGCAAGAAACTTGGAAAATTGTAACCGGGGGGGGGGGGGGAGGGACCCCCCCCAATTTTTTAAACCTTCCAAAGGTCAGGGAAAAAGGCTTTTGGTAAGTATGCAGAGGCTAGAAATCAAATCCCATTTCCTATCATAAGAAACCAGTTGTTTTTTAGCAGCGGCGGTTAATGTACTATATGTGAAAGATTTAAGACTCGCTGGAAAAGCTTTGCTCCTGTTTTATTGGGCTGCTATTGAAAAGCCAACAGCATAACTTCAACTAGGTGCTTTGAGAGTTCTTAATGGGCTGTCAAGGGCAAGACACCAGGTCTGTGCTATACTACCTCTTTTTTCCTGTACGCTAAAAACAACAGGGGCCAAAAATGATCATATACAGAAGTATGAATTACTTGATGCGTTCCCTGTTCCATATGGCCGGCCATGTCTTCGGCAATTAATCATGTTGCAGAATCAGTTGAGCGCCCTCCGAAGCACTGGAAGTCGACCGTTTCAGTTCTTACCTGTGCTAGGGTGTAAGGGTGGGGGGTAGAGGGACCGTAGGCGTAAAATAGCAGGATGGAGGAGCTCCTGGCGCCAGCGTCTGAGCAGCTGGCTTCTATAAACAATTTATTTCCCCCCCTCCCTTCAGTCCTCATGAGCCCCCTCCCCTCTTCTTTTGACTTTCTTTCACAACCCTGCAGCCAGTTCCCGGCGTCATCTGAAGCAACCCTGCAGAAATTGTTGGGTGAAACTGTGATATTGAGAACGGGACTTGAAGGTAGAAAGTCCAAATTGCAGCGTGGTAACTTACTACTACCATAACTCTGCCAATGAGGTGCCATGTAAAGGGGGGAGGGTGTGTGTGAAAACGTACCATGAATGCTGTCAGGGTATGCAAACTACCTTTAGCGTCCACCTAGGAAATCCTCCTAGTCAACACCCATTCAAATTTTATTTCTCTTTTGGAAAAACAACAACAACACCTTTTAGCACCTCTCTTTCTGCCAGAGTGTGGTCAGTTCACACAGTTCACATGTGTGTGTTCGTGTGCATAAATTATTTATGTGTGTGTTCGTGTCCATAAATTATTTATTTATGGCAATTATCTGTCTTGCCTTTCTCCCGACGCTCGCAGAGATGCTTATAAACTGCATTGCCATTTGTATAAATGGTATACAGTGATAGATAATTAATCAAATCACCGAATCACTTGACTGCTCCCTGAAGCCTTGGAAGTCAGTGTTTTAGCTACACCCCTGCTTGGGTGATGGTGGGAGGTAGAATGGTTGTAGGCTTAAAGCTGCTGAATTTAACATCCCTGCTGATTCAACTTGGAAAGGCTGGGTTCGATTCCACGAAATTTCCTTTGCACAAACGGAAGCTGTGCGACATGGCTTTTGTGTCATTTTCTGTTTCCCTGCGTCAAACGTTT
Organism: Gekko japonicus; assembly: GCF_001447785.1. Lineage (NCBI taxonomy): Eukaryota > Metazoa > Chordata > Lepidosauria > Squamata > Gekkonidae > Gekko > Gekko japonicus. Next base: position 539,060 of record NW_015160868.1, read on the forward strand.
CACCTAAATATAAGTATTTTCAAACTTTTTTTTTTGCATTAACAAATCAGCACTATGCATAGATGTGTAAGTGACCCCACATCGCATGTATAAACTGAGCATGTATTACATAAAGGAATTAAACCATTGATACGTCCACAAAAATGGGCAGATCCATTGTTATTCATGAATGATTTAAAAAAAACAGGCAGTCTAATCAGCAGGAATAGGACTAGGTGGACCTTGATAGTACAAGAAGGCCTATTCCCCTCCCCCCCAATACACAAACACATACTTCTGTTTGCGATTGATTATCAGCCATTAGCCAGCTTTCCGTGAAGTGGGAAGAGCTTAGGAAGGGCTCAGTGGTTTATCTTGCTAATCTCTTTGGAAAGACTAACAAGTACATTAGATCACCTGGTGAAAACCTCATTTGTTGACAAAATAAAGTAGGACCCTGGAATGGAATGGCCCCATATACCAGTTTAGCTCCAGCCATGAGGATTATTTGTTTTCTGCAACACCAAGGAAACTGTGGCAAGGTCCTGGAAGGTACAGAAATGGCCTCAACAGGGGCTGGGAGCTTTGTCAGGGTGCTAAGTTATTGATGATCATAGCTAACCCTAGAAAACAGGCTGTGAGTGCCTGATATCAACCTGTGATTTGTTATCTCTCTGTTTGGGCCTGTCTAGGATGTGTTTTTGCCAGGATGGGGAGTGCAGGAAAGATAGCTTCCTTAAACATTAGCACCCTCAAAAAATTCCCTGCTGAAAGACGGATGAGATAAGGCAGACCTGCATGCTCTGTTTATTTATTCTGCTGACCTCGTGTCCCTAGCACATCTTAGAGAGGAAGAGGAGACCCCAAACGAAAGCTTACAGAGCTGGAGGCTTCACTCAACAGTGGGTAAAACAAGGGACAATTATCTGTCATTAAAGATCATTAAAGGAACGAAGCACCTAGAGCTGACCTTTTTCGATAGAACGAAGCACTGAAGCACCGAGAGTTGACCTTTTTCGATAGAACATACAGCCTCCTTCAAAAGAAGATCCCCCCATCTTTAAGGATTGGAAGTGGGGCCAAGCGAACCTCTTTCTTCATTGCTATCAGTGTTGATTTGAGGAAATGGCTTTCTCGATTGATAACATCTTCTTGAACCCTTGACCTCCAACTGTCAAGGTGCATCCTTTCACCTTCTAACCCTTTATTTAATGCAGGCTCCAAAAATATGGTGGATGTCAGGTAATACATCATGGTTATGTGTTTAAGCTGCAGTGTCTCATTGATGTCTGTGGAGTGTAGCCCTCCATAGATTGGACAGGACAGAAATGTCCCATTGTCGTTCTGTCCAAGAACATCATTTCATGGTTACTATCTGAATGTGATTTGATAGATTTCCCCCCTTGTAGAGTGCTGGGTTGATTCAAATGTCCCCATACATCACTAGGTGGCACATGCTTTGAACATGTTCAGAGTGGTGATACGAAAGCTCTCATCCTGTTCCAGCTTGTCATATGCATGGGGGCCTCAATGGTCCCTGTCCTATCTTGGCTAGAAAATTTCCAAGGATGGATGTGGGGTCAAGACAGACAAAGGCATAGAGCATGGAAACTAGAGATCCATTCTAGAGTTGGCCAAGAAGAAGATGGGTGGGGCAGATGATCAGGTGTGGTCTGGAGGGCTCCTAAGAAGACAGCTTCTTCCAACGGATCCCTTTGTACTGTGGTTTGAGGGCTGAAGGCTGTTCCGGATGCCACCATTTTAGTGGGACAATGGATCTCTTAAAGAGGCCCTGGCCGATAGCATAGTCTAGAAGTCTTAAATGTTGCTGCTCCTGCTTTTGGTGGATTTGTTGGTATCTTGATCGAGGAAGAACAAATAAACATGAACATTGTTGGTATCTTGATCGAGGAAGAACAAATAAACATGAACAATGGATGAGGCTGCGGTGAAGACTGGCTACTTGGGTGGTCTGGGTGGTAGGTCAAAGAGTACATCACCTGATAAGGATCCGGGAGGTCAAGGTTTGAGTCCCCATTTTGTTGTGAACTTCAGCGAGTGACTTGAAGCCGGTCTCTTTCTCAGTCTAATCTACCGACCAGGTAGCTCAGCCGAACAAGTGAACTTCCTCGGAAGAACGGTGGGATGACAATGTAGAAGACAGATGTATAAAGCCTGTGTATTCACCCCATTCTTCCCAATCATGCAACGATAACTCTAGGCTCGCATGCTCTAGACATGTGTTTCAGTGCCCGGGGTCGAACTTGCTTCCGCATTCTGATCCCCTACACACATTCATCATACTTCTAAGACAGCCCCAGTTTATCTCAGAAGCAATATATGGAAAGCCGAAAATATTTATTTGCAATCTTAAGGGGGGGGGAGAGAACAAACTGTGTTTGGACATAGTTGGTAACGATAAGTTACCGAAGCAAGAATAACAACCCAATAATTCAGCTGGCAAAAATGCCCAGTGCATTCTGTTATTTTGGGCAAAGGAGCATTAAGGTTTACTGTATTTTATATCCACTTTTGTTGAAATCCAAGTCTATCGTCGCCATTTTTGACCATCATTTACTGTATTGATTTGTAAGCAGTGGCGATGTGATAAAAGGGGGAGCATTGATTTACTGTCTGCATTTGCTTATGGGCTTTTTAATTAATTTTATGCTTTTGTTTCTTCTTTTGGGGATGGTAATATTTATGGCGTTTTCTCTTCCCTCACCCCCAAGACGAGCCTACTGCTCGGCGAAATCAGGAAAGAACAGATGGAAGAACAAAAGAAGGAAAGGATTGACTGCGTCTTGCCCCTTCTTATCCAACGACACGAACTGCGCAAGGAATGGCTGGGGAGGTAAGCCAATAGGAGCCGTAATGGGCCCATCCCTTTCTTCGAGAAAAAGGCATATAAGTGGCAGAGTACATCTATGCATACCAGAGTAATCCACATGGCCAAAAAACCAAAAGGAAAACACGCTACTTGCCAGTGGTATTTCCTCCTCCTTTCATAAGTGTTTTTTGTCATTGCTGCATCATTTTCATTTTGAGGAGGATTCATTGTAAATAGGGCCGCGGTGGCTCAGAGGTTAAGATGCTGAGCTGCAGACCGTAAGAGCTGTAGTTTGGCGGTTCGAGACCCGAGTGCCGCGTGATGGAGTGAGCTCCCGTCTCTGGTCCCAGCGCCTGCCAACTGAGCAGTTCAAAAGCAAGAAATTGCAAGCAGATAAATAGTTACCACTTTGGTGGGAAGGTAACGGCAGCCACATGACCATGGAAATGTCTTTGGACAGCACTGGCTCTTTGACTTGGAAACGGAGATGAGCACCACCCCCTAGAGTCGGATTCGACTGGCTTTTGAGTAAGGGAAACCTTTACTTTTATCTTAAATGTAAATACCTGTTTCTGTCCCTCTTACCATGCTTCTGGCTGATATCTTTAGTTATTGAAGTAACATGTTTGTTACAGTATTGGGACCAGTATTCCCTCTAAGCTGAGTTAGTGTGAGCTAGCTCACAGTTTTTTAGCCTCCGGCTCACACATTTTTGTCTTAGCCCAGGAAGGATGGCCTCAGAGCAAGCTAATTTATGCAGAAGCCAAATCACTCGCTCACAACTTTAATGCCAGTTGCTCACAAAGTAGAATTTTTGCTCACAAGATTCCACAGCTTAGAGGGAACATTGATTAGGAGCACACCTACATAGGCTTGTATCCTGACCTACGTCTTGAGTGACGGAAGGACTTCCGTCACTGAAGTGTGAGTTATCTGCCTTCACCCAATGCTGCTCGGGGGGGGGGGCAGGAGGACCCACAGAAAGGGGGGGATCATCTTATCCCCCTCCCTGTGTAGTGAATTCCCTTCCAAATTGCCAGCAACCACTCCTTCTTGTGGTTCCATTGCCAAGTCCTGACTTCTCACAATAGTTTGGTGATACAACCCAGGACTTTCAAAATTAAGTCACGCTCTGCTGGGAACTTAAGAACAAAAGAGAAGCCATGTTGGATCAGGCCAATGGCCCATCTAGTCCAACATTCTGTGTCACACTGTGGCCAAAACCCAGTTGCTATCAAGAGGTCCAGCAGCGAGGCCAGGACCACAAGCCCTCCCACTGTTGCCCCCCCCCCCAAGCACCAAGAATACAGGGCATTGATGCCCCGGACATAGTGTTTCATCTATACCATCTAATAGCCAGTCATGGACAACTGCTCCATATGTTTATCCAGTCCCCTCTGGAAGCTGTCTATGCGTGTATCCACCACCACTTCTTGCGGCAGTGAATTCCACATACTAATTAATCACTGGGTGAAGAAGTACTCCCTTTTATCTGTATTATACCTACTACGCATTAATTTCAGTGAGTGCCCACGCCTTCTTGTACTGTGAGAAAGGGAGAAGAGTACTTTGTTCTCTACCTTCTCTATCCCATGCATAATTCTGTAAACCTCTGTCATCCGGGATTCTCCCATATTTATGCAGAGGCTGAGCAAATAGCCATTGTTGAATTCTGAATTAGTGGGGGGGCCCGGGGGGCGTTTCCGAAATGGAAATACATCTGTAGGCTGTAACTGTCATGTTCATAACCAACCAGCATGGTCACTGGATCAAAATTCAACTGGCTGTTAGTTATTTTCAAGCTATTTGGATGGGTCGTTTTGCATCATGCTTGCATTTTAGGACTCATCCGCCAAACCTCTAAATATGTATTGGCTTTGTCCTGTTTCTGATGGAGGTGGTAAACCTTTGTGGAGGTCCGGCCTCGCAGATGTGGGTGACGTGCAATAAAAGGTAAAGGCAAAGGTTCCCTTGCTCGAAAGCCAGTCGAATCCCACTCTAGGGTTGCGGTGCTCATCTCCGTTTCAAAGCCGAAGAGCCAGCGCTGTCCGAAGACGTTTCCGTGGTCATGTGGCCGGCATGACTAAACACCAAGGCGCACGGAACGCTGTTACGTTCCCACTGAAGTGGTACCTGCGGTGCTCATCTCCGTTTCAAAGCCGAAGAGCCAGTGCTGTCCGAAGACGTTTCTGTGGTCATGTGGCCGACATGACTAAACACCAAGGCGCACGGAACGCTGTTACCTTCCCACCGAAGTGGTCCCTATTTATCTACTTGCAATTTCTTGCTTTCGAACTGCTAGGTTGGCAGGAGCTGGAACTAGAGACAGGAGCTCACTCCATCATGCGGCACCCGGGTCTCGAACTGCTGAACTACTGACCTTCCACAGCTTGCAGTTCAACGTCTTAACCACTTGAGCCACCGCAGGTAATAGAAAATACCTGGAGCTTTCAGGGGTAGAGCCTGGAGAGGACGGGGTTTGGGGAGGGGAGCGACCATAGCGGGGTACAATGGTATAGTCACCAGAGCAGCCATTTTCTCCCAGGGAACCAATCTTTGTAGTCTGGAGATGAGCTGTAAAAGCTAGAGGTCTCCAAGCCCGACCTGGATGGCTGGCTATCCTAAATAAACAGATGAAGAAAACATAGAAAACTATTCCAGGATCCTATACTAGCCTTCTCTCTGGCACATTGATTTTCAAAGTGCAGGAAAGTTTATTTGTTTCCTACAGAAAGTGTATCTCACTGTATGAGTCTCCTCAACCGCCGCTGGAAATGGTACAGTCCTGGCAAAGACCTTCATCTCATAATGATGATTGCAGGTCTGTCATTAGAAATGTGGTTTTGGTTGGTGGGGGGCTTTGGACACACCGTGGGGACAGTGTCAGCGGAAACCTTAATGGAAGTATTGTTGTACGTTTAAAGTGACTTAATCCCATAAATAATAGTTAGAAGATGTCACTGGATTAAAATTTCAAAGCAAATTTCTTGCAAAACTATCTGCTCTTCACTGCATGTTGAGCAAGGATGTCAATTTGCCCTATCATGCTTTTCTCCCCGTCACTTTTCTCACCAGGACGTAGCTTTACATTCCCATCCATGAGCACTTTGTTTGGCTCCCTAGGCCCCCCCATTTATTTATATTTATTTATTTTTACACTTATATCCCGCCCTCCCCAGTGGGCTCAGGGCGGCTAACAGAGGCCAGATCATTAGTCTAGCCATAAATAAAAACATATAAAAACATAATAAAAACATCAAAACATCAAGACTAAAGTTCTCTATCCAGTTACTAGTGTCCTAGATCCAAGATGGTATCCCCACGACTCGAGCTGGTATTCTCAGCGTACATATCCAGTGGCGACGGCCTTTCCGATGTAATTCCAAGTTCTTCCTAGGGCCCCGTCAATGCCTCCATTCAGATGTCTTGACGGTGGTGGTATAGTAGGGTGGCGGGTCCTACTCAAAAGCATGGCGGAAGAGCTCCGTCTTGCAGGCCCTGCGGAACTGCTCAAGGTCCCGCAGGGCCCGGATCTCCCCCAAGAGCTCATTCCACCAGGTAGGAGCCGCCACCGAAAAAGCCCTAGCCCTGGTCCCCTGAGACCTGGGTCCCTGAGAATTTAGCCACTCCCTCTTAATATCATTAGGGCCACGGTGGCTCAGAGGTTAAGATGCTGTTGCATACTGGAAGGTCGGTAGTTCGGCAGTTCGAGACCCGGGTGCTGCGTGACAGAGTGAGCTCCCGTCTCTAGCCCCAGCTCCTGCCAACCTAGCAGTTCGAAAGCAAGAAATTGCAAGTAGATAAATACGTACCACTTTGGTGGGAAGGTAACAGTGTTCCGTGTACCTCACCGCTTAGTCATGCCGGCCACATGAGCATGGAAACGTCTTCAGACAGCGCTGGCTCTTCAGCTTGGAAACGGAGATGAGCACCGCCCCCTGGAGTCAGATTCGACTGGCTTTCAAACAAGGGAAACCTTTACCTTACTAATATCATTATTCATTCTCAGTTTTCTTCACACAACAACCCTGTGAGGCAGAGCGTGTGATTGGCCTGAGGTCATCCCGAGTGGGCCTACAAACCCAGTGGGGAGGAAGGCAGAATATAAATGAAGTAAAAAAACCCCAATTAATTAATTTAAAAAGAATACTTTGAAGCATTCCAACCACCTCTGAATGCCTCTTGCCTTGAAAACCCTACGGGCGTCTCCATAAATCACTTTCTACTGCCAAGGCGTTGCATTCCCTGTGGGTTGCTGGAGGTAGGTTTTGTGCACCCGATAATTGGGTCCCTCTCAGGTAACCTGTTTCCACTCAGCGTGCTCCATTCACCGCTCTGAGGTGTGAGTTTTTTTTCTTAGCCCTTTCCTTTCCAAAGCCTCCTGCCCTCCATTCGGGCTCGGCTCAGGAGTCTAAAAGAGGAACAAACGAAAACGAATGTAAAGTATCCAGTTTAACAAGAAAACATAACAGACATAATTCACGGAGTGGATCAATTTGAGCAGAAGAAATAATCACGCAGCGGTAGCAGGAGGGGGCTGGGGGGGGAACGGTGGGAATGGAGGCTTCTCTTTTACAGAGACTCTGGTTACACGATTTCTGGCTTTCCCTTCTTACGACGAACCATTTAATCAGAAGCCGGAGCCAGGAGACATAATTTAGCCAGAAACGTTAAGTACTTTGCAGGCTTCGGGGGCAGGGGGAGGCACGGGAGGGGTGGGCGGAGGTTAGTGGGGGACAAAAAGCAGGCCTCATTAAAACTAAACACCTGAAAGAAAGTTTCAAGAGTACGGTGTCTTGAAAGCTCAGAAAAAGAGGGTGCCCCCTTCCCGAATATTAAATAACTGAATTGGGTTCTTCTCCCGCCCGCCCCCCACCACCACCCAGCATCCATTTGATGTTTCTCATCAAGCTGACTTATCTTAAAGAGTCCCATCTCGGCTCTCCACATAAACAGCCCGTTACCATCAGCTGCATTTTTAACCTCATCAAAGGTACGGTGAGATGTCTGGAAGGAGGCCCTGGCAATAGTAGCCGCTGAAGCGCACACACCCGGTGGTGAAAGTTATAAAACATCCTCTGCGGGCCTGGTGGAGTGGCCTGTGTTTTAGAGATCAGCCTATTGTGTACTTTGGCATTACATGAGAAAAATGTGCTTCGACAGGAAATAATTAGCGCTTGTCAAAGGGCAGGCAATAGGTTATAGTATTTTTACTTTCAGCAAGCTATCAGGGGATCAGCTAGATTAGATAATAGATTTCCCTCCCCCCCCCCTTCCCCTCTCTCTGGAAGTTAAATACAGATGACTCTAATTACCTTACACTGCACATTAGAGAAGACATATTATGAACAACGCAAGTTTGAGAAATTTAGGTCAAGTAGATGGGCGAGAGAGCGAAAGCAGCCAAGAAGGGGGGGGGGAGAGAAATAGGCCCTTTATGTAAATGTCAGGGTGTGCGTAGCAGCGTCCTGTGGTTTTGTTTCAGTGCAAATCCGATAGGTTGGAACGTGTTCTTTGATACAGCCGGGTCCCTTTGTCCCTGGATCATCCCAACGTCACAGGATCCAAACAGCGGGTGATGACCTCACAGTTGGTCTTTCGTGTCATGGGGACAGCGCGGGGACAACAGAAGGCCTACGGACTATCAGTTGGGCTGTGTCACCATTCTGCGAAGGGGAGGAATAAAGACCACATAATGTGGTAGTGAGGGCCGAATTCGGCTCCCTGGGGATCCATGCTTTTGTTCCAAATGTTAAGATGCTGGCCCTCGTGGTGGGCAACGCTTGTAGACATCTGAGAAGCCAGAGAGGTGGCTCTGTTACGTTCTCGGGGGTTCGGGGATAGGACTTCAGAGGCCTTTGCTGTAGCATCTAGCCCCCACCCAGTGAAATTGTGCACATTTATGCTCAATTTTAAGGAGCTGCGGTGGCTCAAGTGGTTAAGACGCTGAACTGCAGGCTGTGGAAGGTCGGTAGTTCAGCAGTTCGAGACCCGAGTGTGCCGCATGACGGACTGAGCTCCCGTCTCTAGTTCCAGCTCCTGCCAACCTAGCAGTTTGAAAGCAAGAAATTGCAAGTAGATAAATAGGTACCACTTTGGTGGGAAGGTAACAGCGTTCCGTGCGCCTGGGTGTTTAGTTGCGCTGCTTCTTTGCCACGCCGCAGGAGTGAGGTATGATCGGCACCTCCCCCCAACCACGGGACGTCGGCGGGACGTCAGGCGGGACGTTTGATCCGGCTGCCGCGCGGTAGTTTGCTTTGAGGCAAACAGCCACGCCTCCCCCCCGGCGATATCCGGCCCGTATGACCGGGGCCTGAGTCCATGGTGTGTACTAAAATATAAAAGTTTACTATAAACCTAACATGGGGAAAAGGTACACAGGATATAAAAATAACAAAGAGCTAATATGGCTACATCCTTGCAGCTAAAAGGTAAAACTGGAAGAGCCGAATGGCGTCTCCTTCTCAGTCAGAACAAAGAGCGAGAGGAGAAGCCAATATGCTAAATACTTGACACATTGGTTTCCAATCAGACTAGCAAATTAGGCTTCAAAGTTCCCGGGCATTCTGTTGTCTAAACAGATTGGTTACAAACAAACATGTGACTTAACAAACATCATTAACTCTGTAAATACTGAAGTGTTTTGACTTGTAACTCCCAACAGATACTGATGGTCTGGTTTTGTGTTAAGGTGATATCATAATTCAAAAATAGCTTTCCGTTCGGGATGATTTTGAATTGTTCATCCCCGCTGTTTCAACTCCCAGATCCCTGTTTTGATTTCATTTCTGTTGTGGGCAGATCAGATCTGTAGTTCTGTATGCTTTGCGTCATTTTCTCGTTCCTTGTGTTGAATTTTGTCTTGTAAAACGAACACGCCTCTCAACATTTGTGCATCAGTAAACCAGTACAAATTGTGTACATTTAAAAAAATAGCATAAATTGCGTATAAAAAACACAGGGCATATGTATGTGGCATGGATTAGCCAAAGAGGCAAACAAAATCTTTTCAACAAAAATAGCAAACAAATACAAGGAAAAAGGAAATGGGATGCTCTTTCAGCCCTACGTTTAATTGCCGGCATGAACTTAATCTTTCAGGATGATGCTCTTTTATGAGTTTATCACTTAAAATAATATGTTATCATTAATTGTTTGAAACCTCCACTCTTTTTGCAATGTTTTATGATGGCTCCAGTCCTGGGCCCTAGCCAGGATGTGAGAAGACTGTAATTGAGGACTAGTCTTACCCAGGTTCTTAGAATCACAGAATCATAGAGTTGGAAGGGATCTCCAGGGTCATCTAGTCGAGCTCCCTGCACAATGCAAGAAATCCACAAATACCTCCCCGCCCCACTCCACTGACTGCTGTCCCATGCCCAGAAGATGACAAAAAAAAAACCCCTCCAGGATCTCCAGCCAAACTGGCCTGGAGAAAAATTGCTTCCTGCCCCCAACGTGGCGATCAGCATTTCCCTGGGCATGTAATAAAGGGCCACAAGAACTTCTGGGCTGGTAATATGAAGGCATTCTGGGGAAAGGAACTTAGAAGTGCTTCAGCATCACGCCCATATGGATCCAGAGACAATACATCTCTTCCCCCCCCCCCCTTAGTGTCTGTCGGCTGTTTAAATCTTCCAGTTGTGGTGTCTATTATTTCCAGGGTGTCCCTGAGCACACACTGCACAACAGCTCTTCCGTGATGAAGAGTGGGATGGATATAAATAGGCAGGGAGGAGATGAATCTGTTTCAAGTGTTAACAGAAACAGCCCAAAGGTTTTCTATGAGCTTGGCGTTTGTTTATTCTGCGAGATAGGGTCTGACGGACAGATTGTTATAGCTGTTAAAGAGCTGCTTGAGCCCTTTGAACTGACCCCTTCTTGACCTCTGCTTGTCAAAGGTCATCTTTCTGTTAATAAAGTCAGGGAAGCATTTTTCAGCCTACTGTAGAGCCAGAAAGCAAGAAGAACACGGGCTGCGTCTTTCAAGCCGGCCACGGGAGGGGAGGCGGGGAGGAGAAAACATTGTTGTCTTTTAGGGTCACCGTCCGATAATGAAAATTATTACCAAATTGTATGGAAGTTTAACCGCAATAAGCGAGAATGGGGAAAGCGGGGCCTAGTCTATTGGGTTTGATAAATGAAGTGTGAAGTTGCCCATCTGGCTTGAGGCAGCTCTTCCCCCCCCCCTCCCCCTTTGACCAAAGAGAAGCATTTAAAAATAACCATGGTACATATAGAACCAGTGACCCAGAAGGAGAGCTGGAATAGATTAAGATTTAATGGTGACCGTGGAAGCGGTGATCACGTGTTGAGGGAGACAAAGAGAAAAACAGGAAAGTGCCGTTTAATATCTTGGTCCTTTAAAAAAAAATAAAAAATTATGCACGTCTTAATGGCTTTTCTTTATTTTGTTTTTTAGTCAACAAAAAATAATGCCTCTTATTTGCTTTTGACTGCGGAGGCCAAAGACCCATTTGGTGTCCATCTGGAAAGATGGGAAAGGGAGGGGACAGGGAATAATTCTGCAATTAAGCTCTCTTCAAATCCGTATTGTGGGCTGCAGATTAGAGATTTCATAAAGCGCAGATGATAGGAGGGGTTGCACAACAGAAAGGGAAGGAGGACTTTGAACTAAAAAAATTGTGTTCCTTATACCGGACCGTGTAACTTTATTTTAGCTGGGTCGCTCCCTGTTTTGGTGAATGGATGAAGATGGAATTTCTGTTTTCTGTGGGATGCCGTGGGTGACTCGTTATTTATTGGACAAACCTCTTCATGCTTTTTTCACCTCTTGGTTGGACAGTGGTTGTTACTGGAAACCCATCAGAGTCTTGCTTTGTGTCTGTTAGGTTTGCTAGCTCGGGGTTGGGAAATTCCTGTAGATTTGGGAGTGGAGCCTAGGGAGGGTGTAGTTTTGGGAGGGATTTCAGTGGGATCTAATGCTGTTGAATCTATCCTCCAGAACGGAGGCTCTATAAGGGTCCACAACTCGAGCTGCCAAATCTTGGTTGGGAACTTCCTGGAGATTTGAGGGTGAAGTCTGAGGAGGGTGGGGTTTGGAGAGGGTCATCAGCAGTGTTCTCTCCAAGGTGAGTTAGTGTGAGCTAGCTCAGAGGTTTTTAGCCTCTGGCTCACAGATTTTTTAGCCTTTTGATACTGTCCATGGCGAACCTAAACAGCATGATAAAAAGTAGAGACATCACCCTACCAACAAAAGTCCACATGGTCAAAGCAATGGTATTCCCATTAGTCATGTATGGCTGCGAGAGTTGGGCTATAAGGAAGGCCGAGCGCCGAAGAATAGATTCTTTTGAACTATGGTGCTGGAGAAGACTCTTGAGAGTCCCCTGAACTGCAAGAAGATCAAATCAGTCAATCCTAAAAGAAATCAACCCTGACTGTTCCCTGGAAGGCCAGATAATGAAGCTGAAGCTCAAATACTTTGGCCACCCAATGAGAAGGGAGCACTCACTGGAGAAGACCCTGATACTGGGAAAGATTGAAGGTCAAAGAAGACGGGGATGGCAAAGGATGAGATGGTTAGATGCAACGAACATGAAGTTGAGCCAACTTCAGAGGACGGCGGAAGACAGGAAGGCCTGGCGTGATCTGGTCCATGGGGTTGCGAAGAGTCGGACTGGACTGTGCGACTGAACAACAACAACACAGATTTTTGTCTTAGCTCAGGGAGGATGGCTCCTGAGCAAACTAATTTATGCAGTTGCCAAATCGTTCGCTTACAACTCTAATGCCAGTAGCTCACAAAGTAGAATTTTTGCTCACAAGACTCCACAGCTTAGAGGGAGCATTGACTCGTCAGCAGGGTGTAATGTCGTAGAGTCTACCATCCAACACTGCTAATTTCTCCAGAAGAGCTGATCTTTATAGTCTAGAGATCACTTGTAATTCTGGGAGATCTCCATCCCCCAAATGGAATCTGGCAGTGTGTGTATATATGCCTACAAGCATGGGGTTGATTGGTGTTATTGAACTACGTATTCCAGGGGTATCAAACTCACTTGTTACGAGGGCTGGATTTGACATAAATGCCCCTTTGTCAGGCTGAGCCATGTGTACCATAAAGTGTAACACCAGGTACTGGAGATATAAACTTTATAAAGGACTGTGGTGTGCTGCTTATTTGGGGGGACTGTTTCCACTTTAACATTATTCTGTGTGTAATAAACTGAGTAGTTTCTGCTGCCACCAGGAATTTTAAGAAATTCCAAATCTTCTCTCTGTTTCTGCTATTGGTAATGTAACCCAGGGTCTGGGCTTTCAAAGGTCTATGTGGCCCTGAGGAAGGATTGAACTGAATTCTGGGTTAAACTTAAATAAAATGTGATTTATTGATTAAGGAACAAAAAAATAAGTTGCTGGTTAACTGTAACTGTATTGGGGAAAAGGAACTGGTAAATAAACTGGCAAGGTATCACACACAGTCTTGACATCAAGATCCCACTCTGACAGGAATTTCTCACATAGGCAGACACACCGGCTTAGCTCTTTGTACTATTGGTTCTCTTCCTTTACTTTAGAGTCTCACAGACCCTTCACGTTTAAACTCTTAAAGCCGTATATACTGAACTCTTTAAGTCTCCACACAGAATATCACTCACTAACTGAATAACTCTCAAACTCTGACTCCCTCACTGAATAATTAACTCCAACTGACTTCAAGATACATACACAGATTCACTCCAAACAACTCCTCCCACACTCTGTCATCCACCAATCACAACACACATGTCTCTCTCAATCACTCTACTTTACCAGCACTGCACTCCAACCAAACATTTAAAGACACACACACTAAAACAAGGAATCATTACAAGGACACTTTATATAACCTTTATAAAGGCAAACCCAATTAACAGTATTATTTTTTACTCAAAATACAAACAAAATCAGTTGATTCCTAGCAGTGAAAGCAATTGATTTATGGGGTAAACCCACAAAAGCCCCAACAAATGTATTTAATCATACGCAAGACTAGGTTTTTCCCAAGGGATACCATAAAAGGTGGAGTACCTTACATTTCCATACATATCAGTTGCTTGCAGGCCGGGTAAGAGCCCTGAATGGGCCAGTTCCAGGCCCTGGGCCTTACATTTGACAACCCTGCTGTATTTCTTGGAAATGTCTATAAGCATCGAGAGGCATTGAGGCATACCCTACTTCCATCCTACCACTCCCCTGATCAAAGTTTGGAGTCTTCCTCCAACTTCAGTGGCTCTTTGGTTGAAGGAAGAGACACTTAGGCCCTGTCCACACGAGACGTTTGGGGCCGGGAGAGGGACGGATCGGGGCCGCAGCAAACGGGCGCGATCCCACAGCAACACCTGGGAATCGTGCTGCTCCCGTTCCCAGCCCGTTCCCAATCCGCCCCTCCCAGCCAAACCCCGCAGCAAAAAAGAACCACCTACTTAGGTGGTTCTTTCCGAAAGGCCGCATCACTGCCGGCCGTGGGATCGCCGGCGCATCCCCAGCCGTACTGCGCATGCTCGAGCATGCGCAGTTCGGCAGCCTGCCCCTCCCAATCGTCTCTTCCTCCCCGTCATCTGATCGTGCCGGGGAGCAACGGCGCCGCGGCTCAGGGGATCGTGGGATCCCGCCGCAGCGTCTCTTTTTTTGGTGCGGCTTTTAAAAGCCGCACTTTGGCCAGTGTTTTCCCTGCCGTGTGGCAGGGGCCTTAAGTTGGCAGAAGGGCCAGTCGCACCATCTCAGCCTAACCTACTTCCCAGTGTTGTTGCAAGGATAAAATGCAGAACAGTAAAACAATGTCAGGCACCTTGGGTCCCAGTGTGGGAGAAAAATGGGGTATAAATTAAATGAATAACAGTGATTAATAAAGTTTGAGCCCAGTGGCACCTTTGCAACCAGCAGTTTAATTCAAGATAGAAGCTTTCATGTGCATGCACACTTCTTCAGATACAACAAAATGGAAGTTACTAGTCCATACATATAGGTAGAGGTTGGGCAGCACATTAGCATACAGCATAGTGAAGATGTTTAAAAGATGCAAGGACCAAACAGGAATAACAGGTTACCATTTGTTTGGGTTTAATTCTGCGGGGGGGGGGGCGGACATAGAGAAGGAAATAAAATGTGTCGAAATTGGAGATTGATGAGCAGCTGAATCTTTAACTGTGGGATGCCGAGAGTAATTAACTGAGACCGTACCGCGCTCATTCCGTCTTCTGTCAAGCATGGAGGCCTTGTTCTGCTTCTTCAGACCAACACGGCTCCCCAACTGAGTCTATCTTCATGGACGTAATTAATAAGTAATGTCAGGATAGATCCCACGCTGACCACACCATTTTTTTTTTTAATTAAGGGATCTTCCCCTGACACGAGGAGGTTCCACCAGTGGAAGTCTCTTTGCATCAGGGAAATCACCACTTTTAGCAAAATGGGTCTGTGGCATTCAACTCATCAAGTATTTCCAAATCCTTGCTTAGACCCCAGTTGCATTTCAGTCGGAGACTAGTCCTCAAGTGCCAGAGCTAGGATATCTCTCTAGCTGTAGTGCCTATACAGAACAGGGCCTTTAGAAGGAGAAGAGAGGAGAGATTGGATTTATACCCCACCGTTCACTACCCGATGGAGTCTCAGAGCGGTTTACAATCTCCTTTCCCTTCCCCTCCCCACAACAGACACCCTGTGAGGTATGTGGGGCTGAGAGAGCCCTCGAGAACTGCCCTTGAGAGAACAGCTCTGACGGAACCCAAGGTCATACCAGCTGCTGCATGTGGAGAAGTGGGGAATCAAACCTGGTTCTCCCAGATTAGAGTCCACGCTCCCAATCACTACATCAAACTGGCTTTAGATAACAAGGGATTTTAGGCATTGTCAGGTTTTGAATAATTGGGTGATACTGTAAACATGAGAAACTCTTAATAAAAGTATATGGCCGAAAGCAAATAATTATTCCTTTGGTTCATTCGGTCATAGCAGGAAAAGTGTTAATTGATTCCGGCTATTGATTCCGAACAGGAATTAATCTGAGGTCCTTTGCCTGGTTCAAATAACACAATGGAGGTGGAGGAAAAAACACACATACACACTGTGTTTTATAAGAACTTTTAATACGATCAACAAACGGTTTATAGATCTGGTTACTCTGGCAGAATTCTAAAGCGCTCCACGAATTGGGTTATCGATTAGATTAAATTGTCTTGATGTTTGATTTAGGAAAATTTGCCTCCCTCCCTGCAATAACATTCTGACACAGTCTGTACTGAGCATGCCCCGTCTCACCCTTCTTACTGCAAACATTTCCTTCTTCCTGTCACATTTGCCACTGTTGAATCTCTCTATTCAAGACTCGATGAAATCAGTGGGACAGGAGTGAAGTGGGACCATCTGAGGCTTACCCACGCAGAACCGTCAGGGCCTGCATGTGTTTATGTGCCTATGTTTTCATACATACACACCCAAATGGCTGGCGTAGCACTCAGAGACCTTCTCTCTTCTCTGTTCCTACCAACTTCCTATGCTAGTTCTATGTCTTCCTGATAATTTGGATGGACCAGTGTGAAACTCAGCCAGGGCCTTTTTTGTCTTGTCTCCTACCTAGTGGAACATCCTCCCACTTGAGATCAGGTCCTTGAGGAACCTATTACAGTCCCTCAGGGTCTGTAAAACGGCTGTTCCACCAGGCTTTTGGTTCAGGTGGTGGACACTCAACTAGTTGGCCTCCCTGCATAGAAGCTGTCCAGACCATCCTCCCTATGCAGAGTCTTGGTTCTATAAGCTTGGTGTGACTCCACCTACCATCAGTCCAGCTTATAGGGCAGTGGTGGCGAACCTATGACACGGGTGCCAGAGGTGGCACTCAGAGCCTTCTCTGTGGGCACACGTGCCATCGCCCCAGCCAGGCCCAGACCATCATTAAAGTGTCGAATTCTCTGCCAAATAATTTTAAGTGAATGAAAGCATTTGGGATTGCTTTCCTTACTTTGTTTGGATCATCTTAAGTGAATGTATGAGTTGTTTTTTCTAAAGTAAAACCTCAGTATTCAGGTTAGATTGCCGTGTTGGCACTTTGCGATAAAGTAAGTGGGTTTTGGGTCGCAGTTTGGGCACTTGGTCTCTAAAACGTTCGCCGTCACTGTTATAGGGGGTTGAACTGCTATGTGTATTTCACCATCTTTTAATTGTTTTAATGGTTTCAGCTGTTTTAAGAACTATCAATACTGTTTTAAGAACTGTCTGTCTCAGAGGTGTCGAACTCATTTGTTACGAGGGCCGGATCTGACATAAATGAGACCCTGTTGGGCCGGGCCACTTGTGTCATAAAATGTAATGCCAGGTAGCAGAGATATAAACTTTATAAAGGACACACACAAAGGGTTGTTGGGTTTTTTTGCTTAAAATAAAAACATGCTTAAAACACTAGCTCTGTAAGCTGCAAACCTACTTTTGATTTATTGACATTCACCACAGAAATCTCATGCGCAGAGTTCTGAGTCTAGTAGCCAGGTGAAAACATGAAATGGCGGAGTGATTGAGAGAGTCCGGCGAAGCAAGCTATGATGCAGCAGCAGCAGCAGAACTGGAAGCAGGAGATGGCCAGTTCCACTGCGGGCCTGATGGAAGCCCTCTGGGGGCCTGATCCGGCCCCCGGGTCACATGTTTGACACCCCGATCGATCTTGTTTATATACCCTGATGTTACCCACTCTGAGCCCGCTTTGGGAAGGGTGATATATAAGCTAGTAAATAAATAAACAAGATAAACACTGAAGAGAATACTGTGCTTTGAGGTGGAAGAAAAGAACACGACAGCCATCTTGGTGTAGTGGTTAGAATGTCAAGCTACGATTGGGGGGAACCTTCCGGCAGGCATTCGACCACACTTAACATCTGGATAACCTTGGAACCTCCCTGGGATTGTTTGTATCACCGAAGTCTGTACTATCTGACTCCTGTTAAGAAAGTATGGGATTATGACTGCCGTCACATAGGAAATATATATGTATTGCACTTTAGATGTGTTTTAAGCCGTTTTAACACTTTTATGTAAGCTGCCCTGAGCCTGCTTTGGCAGGGGGGGGGGGCGGGGTATAAATCCAATAAACAAATAAATCCCTACTCCGCCATGATCTTGGGCCAATCACTGACCATCATAGTCTCACAGGGTTGTCCTGAAAATAAAATGGAGGAGGGGGAAGATCATGTAGCAGCTTTGATTTCCTCGGAAGGAGAGTGGCCTAAAAATGTGCGATGTGTCTTCAAATTCAAGTCTTCCCCAACTACGTATAAAGTAGAGGTGTCCAAGGTCTCTCTCAGCCCCATATACCTCACAGCAGTGTTCCCTTTAAGCTGAGTTATGGCGTGCCTCATTGCGTACACACAAGAGCCAGTGTGGTGTAGTGGTTAGAAGTGTGGACTCTAATCTGGGAGAACCGGGTTTGATTCCCCACTCCTTCACATGCAGCTGCTGCTGGTGTGACCTTGGGTCAGTTACAAGTTCTTTCAGAGCTGTTCTCTGAGTCATGGGCAGTTTCTGTCAGAGCTCTCTCAGCCCCACCTACCTCACAGGGTGTCTGTTGTGGGGAGGGGAAGGGAAAGGAGTTTCTAAGCCGCTCTGAGACTCCGAGTGAAGGACGGGGTATAAATCCAAGCTTTTCTTCATCTTCTCTATCAACTTTGTGGCACACGAGCACTAGGGAGACGTTGACACATGGCTGGGTATTGCACTACGTTTTTGCTGTAGCGATCATTTGGAGCAGAACTATTTTGTCTGCACGGGAAAATCCAGTTGCAAAAGAATTGGAATACCACAACAATAGACAAATATATGTGGATGTGTGGGTGCAGCCTAGCTAGATCTGATCCAGCTCTTCTTTCCTTACTGCAGGGAATGAAAAATTTCTAGGCTTCCCGTCCACATGGGATGGCGCAAGCCAGTACATCAGAGGGCTGACAATGTTATAATATGTGGAGACAGAGTGTTAGCTCCATCATCTGACAGCTGAACCACAAAGTGGCATTAGCATCAGCTGTCATCATGCCTATTAGAAGCAATGGTGTCTGTTGGTGGAGGAGAGACAAGCTGCAAAGACGGTCTTGGCCATTGCTCGGTTTCTGTCCCTTTGGGCTATCGGATCAGCGTTGTATCCGGGAATGAGGAATGACTGACCATGGGTTGAGAAAATATCCTACATATATTGACGATGCTCATTTCCCTGACAAAAGTCTTTTGTTTTCTTCTATTCTTCAGCAGAATACCTTTTGGGCCTCACAGTCTGATACCTTCATAGAATCTCTTCGCGTTCTTACCTCACAGTGGAATGTGGTATTGAAAATACTTGTTCAGGATTAGCAGGCCCAGCGACAGAATTGCCTTTTCCTTCCTGAGAAAGGATCCCGTTATCTTGGTGAAGTTTTGACTCCTCACTGGCGTTGGTACAATCACTGCCTATGATAGCACCACTTTAAGTTGGGTGACAGCGCTTGCCACATGAGCTTGGGGGACACTGAGATAGTAAACCAGTTGCTAGAAAACATTATCTTTGGGCATCTCTAGGGAGTTGAGTGTGGCCACATCCCTAATAGTCTTCCATGCAAGTTTAATGGCCCACCTTTTCTACAAGACCTTTGATTTAGGTTAAAGCATTTTATTATTTATTTACTTACTTACTTTCTTATTGTTTTGATTTCTATCCCGCCTTGCCGGACGAGCTGGCTCAAGGCAGCTAACAAGCATTAAAATACAATAAAGAACAAATACACTAAAATTTCCATAAGCAGCATAAATTACAATAAAAACAGTACAAATGATGGCGGCATTTAGTATACAGTCCTCTGATGGAAGGCAATGTCCAATGGTATGTCAAAGGGTAATGGTGTATTCCGGCGGCTCATTTAATCAGTGGCGGCTCCTAATCGAACACCTGGTGGAAGAGCTCCATTTTGCAGGCCCTGCGGAACTGTAAAAGGTCCTGCAGGGCCCTGATGTCCTCCGGGAGCTTGTTCCACCAGTGTGGAGTCGCCACTGAGAAGGCCCTGGCTCTTGTAGCAGCCAACCTAACTTCTTTTGGGCCAGGGAAAGTCAAGCAATTTTGTATTCCTGACCTCAGTGCTCTCTGGGGCATATATGGGGAAATGTGTCCCCAGGTGTCCCCAGGATATTTGTATTTTTGTGGTGGCACTGTTGGAAAAATGGCTTCACCCCTAGATACCTTAAACTGTTTTAATATTTTTAATGCCATTTAAGTATTTTGTTATATCGTAAAACCTGCCCCTAGCAGTTCGAAAGCAAGAAATTGCAAGTAGATAAATAGGTACCACTTTGGTAGGAAGGTAACAGCGTTCCGTGTGCCTTGGTATTTAGTCATGCCGGCCACATGACCACAGAAACGTCTTTGGACAGCGCTGCCTCTTCGGCTTGGAAACGGAGATGAGCACCGCAACCCTAAAGTCAGATTCGACTGGCTTTCGAGCAAGGGAACCTTTACCTTTACCTTTAAAACACAATTGGTTGGTCCCAGTGTTATTACTAAATGCTGTGGACAGCAAACATTAAATAATGATTTTTCTTGAATGTGCCACTCCCAGTATTCCATGAAAAGAAAGCACTCTGCTGGCAGAACTAATTTGCAGGATCCAACCCTCTGGCTATTTGTGTGTGTTTGTGTGTGTGTGTGTAAAGTGCCATCAAGTCGCAGCTAACATCTGGTGACTCCATAGGGTTTTCAAGGCAAGAGATGTTCTGAGGTAGTTTGCCATTGCCTGCCTCTGTGTAGTGACCCTGGCCTTAGTGGTCTCCCATCCAAGTATTAACCATGGCTAACCCTGCTTAAGGAGCTGCGGTGGCTCGAGTGGTTAAGACGCTGAACTGCAGGCTGTGGAAGGTCAGTAGTTCAGCAGTTCGAGACCCGGGTGTGCCACATGACAGAGTGAGCTCCCGTCTCTAGTTCCAGCTCCTGCCAACCTAGCAGTTCGAAAGCAACACATTGCAAGTAGATAAAGAGGTACCACTTCGGTGGGAAGGTAACAGCATTCCGTGCGCCTTGGTGTTTAGTCATGCTGGCCACATGTGGGGCTTTTTACAGTGTCATCCGGAGCAAAGTTACACACTTCAAAACCCATTGACTCTGATGGACTTAAAAGGGTATAAGTCTGCTTAGGATGACACTCTATGAAGCCAAGAAGTAGCTTGCGTTATCTTGAAAACATATTGGTTCTGTGTATCTCATATGCCCACTATTGGGGTGGTAGTCCTATTTTTTTTTAAAAAATAAAAAATAAAATCAACATTTTATTTTTATTTATTTTTTTAATTTAACTTTCGACTTACTATACCGCCCTAACCCCTAGGGGTCTTTGGGCGGTTTACATATGTAGTGGTTCTAATAACCCTTCATCCCTAACTTGGGCCACACATGGTAGGGGTGGGGGAGCCTACCAGCACCCAATTGGAGGGCCTCGTTATTGTTCCGGCGTGACCGTTTCTTCCAGGCGATCTCTCTTGGCATCTTTCCAAGGCGGCTGTCGCTGGCGGGACAACGCAGGTGCATGACCTAACGCTCGCTTCTAGGCTCTGGCTCCGTCCGGTCTGGCTCCGCCGCGCCTTGTGCTGCGCGTCATCAGGCGCCTCCCAGTCTCTCGCCTTTGTTGCCGCTGGTCGCACGATGGTCTGCTCGCCGCCAGGGATTGCTCTGTTAGTGCTGCAGCCGCTGCATCGTCATCCACTTCCACCGCCAGATGCTTCGTCGCCGCCATTGCCGCTGGTGATATTTACCGCCGTCTGTGCCATCTCCACACTCGTCGGAGGAGGAGGGTGCTCCTACCCTTCTAAGGGTAGGTACCCATTCGTCTACTCACATAGCTGTTAATTGCCTTCAACCCACTGGGTCCCGGCTCCTCCAGGGTGGTCACTTGGGGAGTTGGGGTCTCCAGGACATGATTTTGTAGCCGGTAGCGACAAAATGGCAGGTCTCAAATATAGCTTGGGGGGGGGGATAATCTCACCCTTGTCCGTCTCCCCAGCTCACATGTTCTCAGAAATATTCTCTAGGCATCTGGCTTCCCCTCTGAGAGACGTGCGCTCTTCCTCCCCAGCCTGCCCAAGCCGCCTGGCTTCAATCAGCCACCCAACCTGTCATGGTTCCTGGCTCTGTGGAGGCTGACTATTCCTCATATGAGGAAGAGGCATGGAGCAACCCAGCCTCCTCTGGAGTCAGCCCAGAAGAGGAACCTTTACCAGCACCTGAGGGAGAGGAGGCCCTAGCATCTCTGCAGGAGGGGCAGCAAGGCGAAGAGACTGAGGTGCAGTCGGAGGGAGAGTCTGGTCCAGAGCCTAGCCCAGCACCCCCAGTTGGAGACACCGCGAGGCCAGAGTCCCCACCTAGCTCACCTAAATGTCCCAGACGCAGGGCAGAAGAGAAGGGGGAGTGCCAGACTTCAGCTGTTGCAAAGGGAACGTGAGGGGCTGTAAGTCTTTGCAGGTCGCCTCCCAGGGAAGGGAGGATCTGGTTATACGCAACCACGCTCACCTGCCTCGGTGCACTTGCAACCGTGCGATCTCAGACCTTGTCCCGGCTGCCAGCCTCCTCTCCTTATTCCTGAAAACTCTGACTGATTTCCCAGCGTTCTGACCCTCGGCTCTGTTTCTCGGCTTGCTTTTGGACTGTGTATCCAGCTTTCAGTGAAGTGTATCCGCGACACACAATCTGCCCCCTTTCCCTCTCCCACCAATCCCCATCTTTCTTCGGAGGAGCAGGTGAGAGGGTTTTCAGCTGCACACCTGGAGCGTGGCTTCCCTTGGACCTTCCTCAGCTCTCTTCTCTCAGCCTCGGCTCCAGCCTCACCTCCGGCTGGGTCTTAGTGCTGGCTCTCTGGGATGCCCCACAGCTCAAGCAGGGGCGGGACCCATCTTCTCTTCCCTTCAGTGCCATTGGGTCACTTGCAGGTCTAAAAGGTCCTTCTCACCTGTGCCTCCCAGGGTGACAGGGGATACGGCCCGCGTGCCAGTGGAGTCTGGTGTGGGGGACCCTGGACAGTTAAGATTTTTCTTGGACATATGGCATCCCAAGTGCAAGCCCAATAAAATCAATAAAAGAGATACCACTATGTGCCAACCCTAAATGAAGAGGAAGAAGAAGAGGAGATTGGATTTATCTCCTTCACTTGGAGTCTCAGAGCGGCTTACAAACTCCCGTCCCTTCCCCTCCCCACAACAGACACCCTGTGAGGTAGGCAGGGCTGAGAGAGCTCTTTCCAGAACAGCTCTGACATGACTTTGGCTTGACCAAGGTCATCCAGCAGCTGCAGTTGGAGGAGTGGGGAATCAAACCCGGTTCTCCCAGATTAGAGTCCACGCCCTTAACCACTACACCAAAACTGGCTCTCCAAAGGCTAGTATCATTGGTTTTAAAATTCAGCGCTTCCCTTTATCCACTGAAATCAATGGCATCAAAAACTTTGGCTGGAATTCAGACTTTCTGGAGTCGGGTGTTGGGTTTAGTCTCCAAATATAACTGGGGTGGGGGTGGGGGGATAGCAGACCTATCATCCCCCCGTAGGTTTAAAGAAGAAAAGTTGGCCATCAAAAATGAAAGGAGTAACCTAATTGTTGAAAGCATATCCTAGTATGAATTAATGGTTTCTTTGCAGTCTTGATGGCACTTAGAGAGGGTGATCTCTGTGACCTCTGGGAAATTATTTATAGCAACAGATGAGAGTCTGGAGAGGGGGGGAAGGAGGTGGAGACAGACAGTGACACTGGAGAGACACTGGAAAAACTCACTGGAATTTCTGGAGAGCCATGCCGGCCGAGACCTTTGGAAGAAATGCCATACCTTTCAAGACCTGATGGTAGCTGGCATCCTAATATCCGTTCAAATCTAGACCTTTTTTTGGTTAATATTATTATATCGGACATGCTAGGAATTACCTAGACTAGTGATGAAGGCCGAAGCAGAACAAGCCAGAGGGGTATTTAAAATATTAAAGTTAGATTTTTAAAAGAAGAAGAAGAAGAACCCTCAAGGCGAACTGGAAAATTGAGAAATACAAGAAGTGGAAGAAAGGCCTTAATGAAGTTATCGATGAGTCGGTGCAGACAGCCTACACGCTGCAAGAACAGGAGCTGCTCGTAACGCTGTCGGAAGAGGCGACGCAGAAGGAGAAAATATCCCGAATGCCATTGATCTGTTTCCCCCACGCCCGGGCAGGGTAGTCTGTGCCTCCAAATGAGAACTGCCTCTTTATTTGGATCTATCTAATTTATGCAAGTGCTGTCTAAAACAGACTACTGACATCTTGGGGGCCCCCGATTTGTCCCTTGAAAATGGAACTTGTGCAGTTACGCAGGGCCTGTAAGATGGAGCTCTTCCGCCAGGCTTTTGAGTAGGAGCCGCCGCCGCCACTATCCCACCATCATGGTAGTGCTTCATCGTCTGCCCCTATCATGGGGCGCAAGCATCGCCTGGCAGAAGCGCATAGAACAGCGCTGCGGGAGACCGCGCTATTGAGACAGCTGGCCGCCGAATTGGGTTCATTGTTTCCCATCTTGGGTGATTTACATAGGAAGATCAGAGCACCTTGATTATTGTATGGGTTTTATTGTGGTTTTAATGTTGTTTATTCTATTGTATTTTATCTATTCAACTCGGGTTTGCGGCATGTTAGCCACCCTGAGCCGTTGGGAGGGCGAGATACAAATCTAAAAATAAAATTAAAAAAAAACTTTTGAAAAGGACGTGACGAAATTGTCTGATTGAAGTCTGTTTCTGTCCCTGTCTTCGGCCGGGCTGGTGTTACACGGAGGAGCAGAGAGGTCTGTGGCCACGTGTTCGGCTCTGTCTCCCCCTCTCTCATGCATGTTGCAACAGAGGCAGTATTAGTAGAATTTATTACGGTTGCTAGACCAGCCACATATATATAGTGCAGGAGAGGCCTATTCGTGGGGTAGGGTTGCCAAGTTCAAAGCGCGACGTCTACCACGTTGAGGGCGTGGCCCCAATCGTCAGAGGGAAAACCAAAGAGTTTTCCCTCTGACGATCCAGGCCACGCCCCCAACGTGATCGACGTGGTTGCATCACCTCTGGTGACGCAGCCACACTGCGCTTCGGGAGGCGAAGTTCCCCCAGGGCCCGATTCTGCGGCAGCGGAAATCGGGCCTCCAAAGCGGGGTTTTACCCGCCACCCGCCCCCACTTGGCAGCCCTATCGTGGAGGCTTAAGCTGATTAAAAATAAATAAATAAATGTAAAATAATTAGAAAATGGCAGCTCTGTGAGGCCTCAGTTTGAATCCTCACAGTACCCGAGGGTCGCCCATCTGTGTGTGTCCCCCCCCCAGTAAAGCTCAAAAGCCCCAGAGTAGTTAGTTGTTCAAGGTTGGGAAAGAGACTGGCGTAGAGGGTTCACTCCCTTTCCTCTGCATCACTCAAAGCCAAGACAGCCAGGGCAAAGTGTTTCCTGCCATCCCTGTGCTGTGGCTACGGTTGCCAGCCTCCAGGTGGTGGCTGGAGGTCACCTGGGATTAGAACTGATCTCCCAGCCATAGAGAGCCATTCACCTGGGGAAAACAGCTACTTAAAAAAAAATTAAGAGTGCTGAGAATAATTATTTGAGACGCCACAGGAAGGATTTTTTTTATATATATATATATTAAAAACTTATACCCCGCCCTCCCATCAATAGCCAGCTCAGGGCAGCTTCCAAATACAAAATGCATACGAATATACAGATATATACATATATACATACATACATACATATATATATATATAATTTATACCCCGCCCTCCCATCAATAGCCAGCTCAGGGCAGCTTCCAAAAATTTAGAACAACAATAAATAATATACTAATCATAAAATCACAACACAATAAAACAATACAGTATTAAAAGGTGCTAACCAATACAATTCAAATGTCATTAACAATAATAGTTCTATAATCCTTACTTTATTCCACTGTTTACTGGATTGTGCAATGCCTATCTAAATCTAGCTATCTGAACCCTGTTTCGATATTCCTCCCTAATCATAGAGAACCTTTCATTGGTGACTGTCAATATTACTAATATTTTACTTATACCATTATAATCTCCATTCTTTGTATTGCTCTTGACTGTAGAGGATCTATTCTACATATATCTCTATTATTCTGATAAGCAGTTAATTTAACTATCTATCGATCGATATAGATACACACACACACACAAAATGGCTGCTTTGGAAGGTGGACTTTTGAAGCCCCTCCCCTCCCCAAACCCCACCCCTCTGAGGCTCCACTCCCAAAATCTCCATGTATCTCCCAACCCGGAGCTGGCAACCCTAGCCGTGACCCTAATTGAAAGTGGAAGGGTGAGGGTGGACTACAACTCCTATTTACGTCTTATTATGATATCCAATCTAGAATGTATTTTATGGCGTGTCATAACAATCAAAAAAAGTTTGGTTGGCTAAGAACTGGCAGTTGCAATCGTTAAACCTGTGTCTTTTTTAGTATCTGGATAATCCTTCAGATGCTTGATGACTTACTAGGATCGAGTGAGATTGTTGAGGAACCCGGTGTGGTTAAGAGCAATGTTCCCTCTAAGCTGTGGAGTCTTGTGAGCAAATATTCTACTTTGTGAGCTGCCGGCATTAAAGTTGTGAGTGAGTGATTTGGCTACTGCATAAATTAGTTTGCTCTGGAGCCCTCCTTCCTGAGCTAAGACGAAAATGTGTGAGCTGGAAGGTAAAAAAACTGTGAGCTAGCTCACACTAACTCAGCTTAGAGGGAACACTGGTTAAGAGTGTTAGAATAGTATCTGGGAAAACCGGGTTCAAATTCCCATTCATGCCATGGAAGTTTAGTAGGTGACCTTGGACCGGCCACACTGTCTCAGCCTAACCTGCCTCACAGGGTTGTTGTGAGGGTACAGTGGAGGAGAAGAGAATGATGTAAGCCACTTAGGTTTCCCTTTGGGAAGAAATGTGGGGTGTAAATGAATTAAATATATATATATAATTTATTTGCGCTGTACCAGGGAGATTAGTCAGAGGCATCTCCAGTCTTTCCTAAGAGATGAAGTAAGTATTACTGAAAACTTTTGGGGAGCAGGGGACTCTAGAGGCAGCATTCGAGATCCTTCGTCAGTCTGGGAGCCCATAGAACCAAGTCACATGATTTGATTTCATCCAGTGTTGGGTTTGGGTCTGGCTGGTGCGAGGGGCAGCCCAGAAGGATGGTTTGTCTAAACACAGTCGTGGTTTGGGAGTCCATTCACAGATAGGGTCGTCAGTTCCAGGTTGGGAAATGCCTGGAGATTTGAGGGGTGAAGTCTGAGGAGGGCAGGATTTGGGGAGGGGAGGGACTTCAGTGGGGTATAATTCGACAGAACCCACCTTTTTCTCCATGTGGACTGATCTCTGTTGCCTGGAGATCAGTTGTGATCCCAGGAGGTCTTCAGCCACCACCTGGAAGTTACTACAAAAACTGAGAGTCACAAAGTAGCTGAACCAGAGAGAGTTTGACTAGCCCACCAAGCTTTGAGAAGGGAGCACTCCCTGGAGAAGACCCTGATGCTGGGAAAGACTGAAGGTCAAAGAAGACGGGGACGGCAAAGGATGAGATGGTTAGACATTGTCATAGATGCAACGGACATGACATTGAGCCAATGTCAGAGGACGGCGGAAGACAGGAGGGCCTGGCGGGAGCTGGTCCATGGGGTCGCGAAGAGTCGGACTCGACTGTGCGACTGAACAACAACTTGCTACTTAATTTTGCTCACAGGATTGAAATGTTGAATGTCGCTGAGTTTCCAAAGGCATTTAAAGCGTTTTAAATTGAGCAAACTTCAGAGGACGGCGGAAGACAGGAAGGTCTGGCATGATCTGGTCCACGGGGTTGCGAAGAGTCGGACTCGACTGTGCGACTGAACAACAACAACACCTCATCCTGCTCCGAGACTCTTAGACACCACACCTCACTGACTTCACCGCTTTTTGCTCGTGAGTGAGTTACGTCCATTCAGTAGGGGTGTTCGTTCAACTTGTAACCAAGTCAAAGCTCCATGAAGTTTTGTGATGTGGGCTCTGGTCATCTACCTTTGGGATCTTCCAGTTTGTCAGCCCGCTGGGCCCTCCGTGAAGATTTCCTTTCATTAGCTAAATGAATATTCAGAGAAGCTGTGTGGTTTTATTTACCTCAGCAACTTGTGGTCTCTACTTACATCAACCCTGGCTTGTGTAGAATACACAAATAATGTCACCGGGGGCTGTAGAACCTTTGGAGAACATTTTTATAAAGCTGGTTGAGTTATGTGAGCTTGCTTGCGTGGTGTTAAGGGGAGATAAGTGTACTTTCAAAGCCCCCAAATTTGTCTTTAGCTGCCGTGTTAAGTCTTTTAATCAGAATGATTTTTGACCATCTTGGTCAAGGTTGATTTGAAGAAATGCCCCAGAGAGGAAAGGTTAGCAATTTGTCCGCCCCATAATGGATTAATCGCTAGCCGTACAGTGTGTTTATCTTAAGGAGACAATTTACCACACATGAAGAGTAGTAATTTTATTTTATACTAGGGGTGTCCCCGGTGTATCTTAGTCATTTCCTTTGCCATGTATTTTCCCGGTTATAGATAAAGTCTAAATTCAGCTGTCAGCTGAAGGAAGTGGCTGAAGATGGAGACCGTTTATTACCTGCTTATCTTGCCTGTAGGTGACACTGTTCCATCATTTATCAAATTGTTTTTCAATATCTTGTCCAGGGACAAATATAAATATATAGTGTGTGGGAGGGGGTGGGGGGGTACAGACTTGGGAAAGAAACAAATACCTCCCACTTCTGGCCATTAGTTAGGGAATGGACAGTTAGACAGAGTGTCTCTTCAGGTGGCTGTTTCGTGAAATAGGTTCTGATTGTGGAATCTGTGGCATCAGTATATCCATTTGGTATGATCCTTTGATGAATAGTATGTAAAAACGATCATTCTGCAACATCCCCTTGGGCAACTGAGGTAAAAGGGGGAGAGGATGATCTACCCAGTTGCAGAGCTTAACCTCCTGCTAGGTTGGGTGGGTGGTATGAAGAAGCCAAATGGGAACCTCCATGTTCGAAAGCAGTGTACCTCTGAATACCAGTTATTCAGGACTACAAGAGGGGGGAGATTGTGGCTTCCATGCTTCTGCTTGTAAGTCTTACAGGAGATGTGGGGAGCACATTACTAGATGAGATGGACCATTGGTCTGATCCAAGAGGAGCTACCCATATGTTCTTGGTCTGCCCCCCCCCCCATTGCCAGAAGCTAGGTGTTTGAACATTAGTGATATGTGAGGTCTTCAGTTTGGTGTAGTGGTTAGGAGCATACACTCTAATCTGGGAGAACTGGGTTTGATTTCCCATTCCTCCACATGCAGCTGCTGGTGTGACCTTGGGCCAGTTACAAGTTTTCTCAGAGCTTTTCTCTCATGAGCAGTTCTCGAAAGAGCTCTCTCAGCCCCACCTACCTCACAGGTTGTCCGTTGTGGGGAAGGGAAAGGAAAGGCGATTGTAAGCCGCTCTGAGACTCCTTCGGGTAATGAAGGGCAGGATATAAATCCAATCTCCTCCTCCTCCTCCTCCTC
>NW_015160868.1:568448-588904 GCF_001447785.1 Gekko japonicus
CCTCCTCCTCCTCCTCCTCCTCTTCTTCTTCTTCTTCTTCTTCTTCTTCTTCTTCTTCTTCTTCTTCTTCTTCTTCTTCTTCTTCTTCTTCTTCTTCTTCTTCTTCTTCTTCTGTGTTGAGAGTATAAAATGTTCCTGTAAGATCAAGAACATTGAGTGGTGTTGAAGGCACAGCAATCCGTGTATGTTTTTTTGGGTTTTTTACTGTACATAAAACATTACTGTTTGACTCACCTTTGTTCCACCTCCTTATTTCCCCCCTTTGTAGCTCCTTATGAAGAATGTGCCATCATGTTTCAGCCACCCCACAGTGATCCCATCTATAGAGTGTTCCAGGCAGGAGATGAGCAGAGGTAGTCTGCTATTTTTTTCCTCCTCTGCTTAGCAACCCTAGAATTCTTTGGTGGTCTTCTATCCAAATATTGACCTTGGCCAACCCTGCTTATCTCCCAAACTCTAATGAGCCTGGGCTAAGCTGAGAGATTCCTTATTCTGTAGTTCCTTATAAGAATATGACATTCTAATAAAAAGGAAATCAATTAATGAGAACAGAAGAACCCTGTTGGATCAGACCGACGTCGTATTCTCCTGAATCTTGTTTTCCATCGTGGCCTGCCAAGTGTATTGAGAAGTCCTACAAGAAAGACATGGAAGCTGAATTTTCCCCCTGATGTTGTCAAGATGGCATTCTGAGGTGGAAATCCCTTGGTCCATGGACATTCCGTTTAGCCATCCTTGCCAATAACCATTGGTGGATGTTTCCACCATGAACTTGTCTAATCCCCTCTGAAAGCTAGGTAAGCTAGCAGCCGCCCTTCTATCTGGTGGCAATGAATTTGGTTAGTTAAGTTTGGTTGTGTGAAGTACTCCCTTTGGTCTGTCCTGAATCTACTTATCATCTTAATTAGGTGCCTCCAAGTTCTGCTGTTGGTCCTTCCACATCTCTCTTGACTGATCCTGCCATTGAGTGGAACCTCTGTCATCTTTCTCTGTTCCAACTGGCTATACTGGCTGCCCATGCCTCATATAACCTTTTATCCTGACTGCTGGGTCCTGCTTTTTGTTCACATATGCTTCATATCTAGGTCTACTAGATGCTCTGCTTAGCAGTGGATCTGGAGCAAATGGTGATGGAGGACCCTGGGTACTTCTCCCTCCATTCATTAAGCTTTTAAATACCTTATTTTTTATTGCCTACTATTTTGTATGTATGTTTTATCCCATTTGTTGAGTGGGCGGGTCTCTGTGCTTGCTCCCAAACTTTGCATCCAACCCCTGCCCTGGATTTTAAAGCCGTCTCTCAGGGGTGATACCCAAGTCAGCAGATGTGGATGTGGGGATCTCCTCCTAAGGGAGTACATATCACAGAGGCCCCCAACCTTGTTGAGCCTGTTGGTCCCACAGTAATTTGAAAAGAGGTAGTGGGCATCAACATATGGCTGCCATAGAGGTAGGGATCCATCACAGAATGTTGCAAGCCAAGCCGTATCCTGTGCTCCCTGGAGACACAAGGGCCATGCATGCTGGGTCTCTCCTGAACCACTTCCTCCTCCAATGAGGTGGAGGAAAGCCAGACTTGGCACTTTACTTTTGGAAGAAATGCTTTGGGGGAGAATAGGGGACCAGAAAACACTTGAGTGCCACACTGGGTATCACTGATCATATCACATCATTCATTCTGTATTCTGAGCCACAATAAAGCAATGCTGATTCTGTGAATTTAGGCAGATCATGACATGAGAAGGAGGGCAGGAAGGGGCGCATGAGTGCTTAGTTCTTGTGGCCCTTTCTTACATGCCCAGGGAAATGCTGATCGCCACTTTGGGGTCAGGCAGCAATTTTTCTCCAGGCCAGTTTGGACAGGGATCCTGGAGGTTTCCCCCCATCTTCTGGGCTTGGAGCAGGGGGGTCACTGGGTGTGTGTGTGGGGGGGGGAGGTATTTGTGAATTTCCTGCACTGTGCAGGAGTTTGGACTAGATGACCCTGGAGGTCCCTTCCAACTCCATGATTCTGTGATTCTAAAGCAGAAATCTTTCTGGTGCACGTAGTTCCAGATATTGAGCTGCAGCTATGTTCAGATATAACTGTCTGTTCCTGGCAGAATGTAATATGCATTTCTATAACCCAGGTATGTATTTCTGAGTATACCTGCCGCCTTTTCTGTCCTCCTTGGGGCGCCCATTCGTTTTCCCCCCGTCAGGAATGTGTACATTGGAAGGGAATTGTAATTAACCCCTGGAAAAACAGAGGCTTCTGTTCAAGCCACATGCCCCACAATGATATCGTGGGCTCCCCCCTTCATTTCTCGTTTCACTATCAATTATGCCATGTGTTTCACCCAATTGGTGCTACCCTCCCAGTGTTAATTATAACCTACAAGACTGTTACAGTTAATTTTATGGCAGGCATATTGTGTCTTGGAGGCTCTGGAGCGGCTCATAAATTATCTTGAAGGTAAAATGCAACTTGGGGAACTAGTTATGAAAATTCCATCCATCTCGCTTAGGAGGTGCAGCTGCTACTGTCAGCTGCCTCGTTGTTGCATTGTGAAGGAATTATGGCGGGTGAGGTTTAAGAGGCAAGGCCCGGGCTGTCACCGAGGAGAATGCCTGTCCTGGCCCTGTCAGACAAGTACCTTCTGCCAATCCCTTGTGGTTTTGCTTTTCAAGCCGTAAAAGGCAGGCCGGTGCAGGTGGATGGTCCCCGAGCTGTCTCTATTCATTACTTTACAGCAACTTGTTTTAGGTAGGCAGGTATGGAGACCTTTTCCCTCCCCCCTCTTCACCGTTGTCATGATGGTTAGAGGTATCATCTACCGAAGAGAGGGGTGGGGGGAACGGGAGATGAACTTGGTGCCGCGCATGATGATGGTGGCGGTTATGCACAGAGGACTGCGAGGTGGGGGGCGGGGAGCTGGGGGGTTTGAAGATACAAATGATTAGCCCCATAAAGATAACCACAGGTGCACACTTGCATGCCGGAACAGCTCGCTGGTCTGTAAAATCGTTGTTGGTTTAATTGTAGGGAAGAATCAGCAGAGGGGTTTTTTTGAAGAGGGGGGGCTCGTCTGTTCGCTTCTGTTTTCCTGGACGCATGGTTTGACAGGGTGAGACTTTGTCATGAGGTAATTTGTAGCAAAGTTTTGCATTAGAGAAACGAGTGTATCTCATGCCGGATTAGCCGGACAAAGTGAAGCCCTTTCCTTCCCCTGGTTCAGTTTGTCGAGTAGTGTTAACAGGAGGTTACTCCCCACTTCCTTAAGGGATAACGAGTTCACAAGCGCTATGATGACACCAGTGCTTCATTTTCCGCAGTAGATCTCTTGTCTAAAGCAGTTCGATTTGAAATGGTCGTCCCGTGGTTGTTTCTCGCAAGATATTTAAACCTTATGCGAGGATTCCCTTTCGTTCCAACTTTAATAGTGAAGCAGATACATAACTGGAAAACCGTCAGTATAAATAAATATACGATCAACTGCAATCTATTGATAAACAATATTCCTTTACAATATTAGGCTTGTTTAAAACATTACAGAATAATTGTGGATCAATTTTTTTTATTAGAGCAAATAATACTGAAGAAGGATTATAATTCCTTCTTTTATGATTCACATTACCACATCTGGAAGGCTGCTTATTTAAACTGTCTCCATTTGTCCTTGAATTTAAAACAAAATCTACGTCTAAGAGAAGAAAACACGTTGAATGGCTGACACTTTAAAACATCGATTTCATTAAGTATATTCTTGTTGAGATTTCTTTTTCCAAGGACAACTTTTAAAAAGTAGACTAATTTTATTAGTTCTGACAAAGAACGGTAACCTCTCCTAATTTTAGCAAAAGACAGTTTAACAGCTACCACTCCCTCAGTATCTGCTTGTCAGGGTATGTTGTAATGAGACAACTGTCGGACATATTTTGAAGATTTTCCAGTGAGTCATGAAAATATTCATCCAACAAAGTATGTATGAATGATTTATTGCAGTCAAATCCAGCACAAAAGCAAATACATGAACAAAAAGTAGGCAGAGACAGATTGCTTAAACTGGCTTCTTAGTTTGGACTGGTCTAAGATCAGTACAATAAAAATCTGAAAGATTTCTGCAGTTTTTTAATCTTACCGGTTTCATCCTAGGACACGTTGAGCCAGAGAAAATACGGTTTGCTCACTTTGTACGTCCTGGCACATTTCTCTGATTTTCTTTTCGCCCCTCAGCAGTATTTTGAGGACAGTCATGAGGCCAACGAGAAATTGTGATGTTACCACCACTCTGGTTAAACCTCTCCACTAGATGGCATCTAGTTTTTCACCTGCTTCCTTGAAAGCATGTATTTGGTACTAAAAAGCTGGACCCGGTCAGACAAAACAACACTTTTTTCTTTCCCAGGCTCAGTTTGTTGCTTTGTGTTCATTTTGACGGTCATTAAATGATGAACGGTTTAAAAGCGACACATCAGTAGAAGAGTTGATTGTATAGCCCACTTTTCTCTGCCTTAAGGAGTCTCAAAGGGGTTTACAACCGCCTTTCCCTCCCTCTCCCCACAGCAAGCACCCTGTGAGGGAGGTGTGGCTGAGAGAGTTCTGAGAGAACTGGGACTGGCCCAAGGTCACCCAGCAAGCTTCATGGGGAGGAGGAGTGGGGGAATCAAACCCAGTTCTCCAGATTAGAGTGCGTAGCTCTTAACCACTACACCAAGCTGGCTCTCATCAATACCATTGTTATTTTAAGAACTGTCAGGTTAGTGTGTGACCCTGGTCCACCCATAGACCGTGTTGCTTCATCTGTATTCACACGGCTGCAATGCCATCCACTTGTGTGAGGGGGGGAAATATACGGGGCTCTACTGGTAGCAGGAGCTCCTTTGCATATTAGGCCACACCCCCTAGTGTAGCCAATCCTCCAAGAGCTTACAGAGCTCTTCTTACTGGGGCTACTGTAAGCTCTTGGAGGATTGGCTACACTAGGGGTGTGTGGCCTAATATGCAAAGGAGCTCCTGCTACCAGTAGAGACCTGTATGGGATGAGTGAATGCTTGCTAATTCGTCTGTCTTTGTATGTGGGGAATGTATTGCTGTGAATGGTCTTGGTCTTCGCCCATTGGTTGGCAGTATTTATTTATTTGTATCCCGCCTTTCTGCCCTTACAAAGGCCAACAAGGCGGGCAACGGTTTAAAAACACACATGATGAAATCACATTTTAAAATGGCTAAAGTTAACCCTCCCCAGCACACACTGATAAAGGAATTAAAAACACAATTAAAATACGTGCAAAACATTAAAAAAACACTGGCTAGGAAGGAGGGGATTGTTGAGGGAATGTCAAACAAAATTTTTTTACAGGTCTCCACCAGCTGGCAGAAGACGGCAACAAGAGGCAACGGACGAACCTCCCTGGGGAGAAAGTTCCCGCACTTTGGTGCCACCATCAAAAAGGCCTTTTCCCAGGCTGCCGCCTGCCTAATTTCAGAAAGTGGGGATCCCCAGAACATGGCCTCCCTAGATTACGGTCGTGGTTCATACTTATGGAGATAATGTGTAATATGTGTGTACTGATGAGAGCCAGCACAGAGTACTGGTTAGAGGGTCGGACTAAGATATGAGAGACCCAGATTTGAATCTCCACTCTGCTGTGGAAGCTGGCTAGGTGACCTTGGGCCAGCACATACTTTCAGCTGAACCTACCTCACAGGATTGTTGTGAGGATAAAATGGGGGAGAGGAGAACAATATAGGTCACTTTGTGTCCCCATTGTGGAGCAAAGGGGGGTATAAATGGCATAAATAAATATAATGTTGATTTGCAGATGTTTGTACATTTGGGGGTGGGTGGGAAGAAACAGAGAAGGATTGTGGGTCCATGGGCTCAGCTCGGATAGGGTTTCTTCAGGTTGAAACAGGAGGAGGGCAAAATTTGAAATCATCCCTTTAAAATAATGGCTGGTTTAAAACTGTGGCGGTGCTAAATCTTGGCTGTCATTGGAGGCTGTTAGCCTATGGAAATGGTGAGAAAAATCTCAATGATTTTCTATACAAGGGTATTTCCCCCCAAAAAAGAAGGCAGCTGGAAGGAAAATAATAGACTAAAGAGGGAACTGTTCCAAAGGCTCTGTTGTATTTCTGTTGCATGCACAATCCGGGAAGAAAACTGAGTTTTCGAGGTAGGGTCAGCATCAGGTCAAAAATGCATTTGGGAAATTGCCTTTATAGAGAGAATTTCTGGCTCCGCAAGAGCTTCCATTGATTTCACTAAGATCTTTTAAAAAAATAGAATCTGTATGGATTTGCAGATTGCAAAATCAGACGCCTGCGTACCTTGTCTTTGTTAGACTCTAAAGGCACTTGAAAATTGCCTATGAACAAAAAATCTGTCCTTCGAACTAACAGTGCAGATAAATGGCACACATTTGTGCTTACAGTTTAAAAAAAATCTGGGGCAGGGGAGTCACAATCAAATCAGGATCAGCTAGCACAGAGGTGTCAAACTCATTTGTTACAAGGGCCAGATCTTGCATAAATGTCACTTTGTCAGGCCAGGCCATGTATGCCATAAAACGTAATGCCAGGTACCGGAGATAGAAACTGTATAAAGGACAGCAGCTGGTAAGCTCCGAGTTGGTGTGTCCTCACTGCAAGGCCCCATGGGCTGGGAGGGGGGTGCAGAGGAAAACCCACATAGGCAGACTGGAGAGGCAGCAGTGCAGTGCTGGACAGATGTCCCCACAATGCTGGACTGCTGCAGACAAAGTTGTTCTGCCATGCTGAAGCCACTCCCCCCAGCCCTGTCTCCCTTGCATCAGTTACTCGCAGGCCACGTAAGAGCCCTGGACAGGCTGGTTCTGGCCCCCGGGCCTTATCTTTGACACCCCTGAGCTAGCAGAATTCAATTAATTTTAATCCAGGTTAAAGAGACATTGATGCAATATCATCTTGACCTGGCTTCCATCTACGTGCAAGCGTTTGGATCTCCCAAAACAGAGACTTCTAAAAGGATCAAAGATTATCAGCAGTTGTAGTTCTCCATGAAGTTACTTCCAGAAGGTAGCCTTGTTCGCCTGCGGTAGAACAGCTAGACTCAAGTCTACTCGCAGTTTAGAGACCAATAAGATTTTCGGGGTATAATGTTTATTCATTACCTTGTTCAGAAATGAACATTTCTCAACTCATTAGACTGAACAGCACGTGTGAAAAGGGTCCGAAACAGTGTCCAGTTCTACAAGTGGAGAAACCAAGAGGTACCAACATTCATTCCAACACTGTTTGGACACAAGAACCACCACCAATGTTCCCTCTAAGCTGTGGAGTCTTGTGAGCAAAAATTCTACTTTATGAGCTACTGGCACTAAAGTTGTGAGCAAGTGATTTGGCTACTGCATAAATTAGTTTGCTCTGGAGCCATCTTTCCTGAGCTAAGACAAAAATGTGTGAGCCGGAGGCTAAAAAACTGTGAGCTAGCTCACACTAACTCAGCTTAGAGGGAACACTGACCACCACCACCCCGATTTTGGCCCAATTCTGAACCCTTGTGCTTGTTGAGAATGTAGATTTGTTTACCCAAATCATTTTGGATTCCACGCAGAAGATGCGGAGAGGTTTATTTCCATTTTGTGCAAGTAGCAAAGGAGATGTTGTTGTCTTATAGGAAACTTCATAGACACTCGCAGATGGCTCCGCTCAGGTGTGATTTTAATTACGCACTGCCCATCACGGGAGGCAGCCGCCTTAATAAATGTCCTGAGGCGTTTTGTCTCAACTTGTCAAAATGCTTCTTTATGGAGTGCTTATTTTTTTTTTCTTTTATTAGTTTTCGTCCACTCCCCTGCCTTCCAAAAAGAGCGGGTCTGTGAGGTGATGTGGGAGATTTTAAGATTAATATTTGTAAATGTAGATTGCTGTTGTTTTCAGAATAAAAATAACTCATATGTATTATCTAACTATTATCTATCTGTGACATTCATACAAATTTAACAGATTTTGCAAGCCCTAAATTGTCACAGAAATTAAAAGCAGGTCCAATATGAAGAGAGTATTCAAAATAACCAAGTTGTATACGATTTTGGTACAACGGTTCTTTTCTCCATGTAACTGGTTACAGAAAACAATCCAGAATTTATATGCCTTTATAAATGTCTTCTTTTATATAGGCAATGTGCATTTTCTTCAACATGCTCATTTTTGATGGTCCAAGGAGAAAAAAAATGCTCTAATATAATATAATTCACTCACGCACGCACACATGGGTACATATTCTGGAATTCTCGACAAGATTCCACCATGCTGTCTTTTTATTTAAAAACAGGTGATTCATAATTTACAAATCACGGTAGGAGATCATATTCACTCAGTACTAAAATGTTTATTTCAGATCTTCAGTAACCCATCCTTTTTGCTAATGAAATTGTTGTTGTTGTTGTTGTTCAGTCGCACAGTCGAGTCCAACTCTTCACGACCCCATGGACCACATCACGCCAGGCCCTCCTGTTTTCCGTCGTGCTCCGGAGTTTGCTTAATTTCATGTTTGTTGAATCGATAACACTGTCTAACCATCCCATCCTTTGCCGTCCCCTTCTTCTTTGACCTTCAGTCTTTCCCTTTGACCTTCAGTCTTTCCCAGCATCAGGGGCTATTCTCAACAGGGCCGGTCACCAGGGTTGTGTAGTAGTATGTTGGACTCCACTCTGAGAGATCTTGGTTCAAATTCCCATTCTGCTATGAATGGGACCTTGAGCCGGTCGCACGGACCCAGCGTTATCTACCACACAGGGTTGCTGGAAGGATATAAAGGAAAAGGAGTACCATGTACACCATCCTGCGCTTCTCAGAATTAAAAATATATATATTCTTGATAGGTTGTGTTTTCCAAACAATACGCAAAGCCTGGCTTCGACACCATGCAGACGGTGGGATTTTAAACCACAAAGATAGATCTGTGTTAATTTACAGGACCGAGCGTGTTTGTCCAGTTGCTTCTGGGTAAGACACAATTGATACAGCGTTATTCTTTTTTTAAAAAAATGTAATATATTACAATAATGTTATACTGTCTCTCTCTTAGTGGGGAATTATGAGGGCCTCATGTTAGGACCTTGGTGTCCTGACATAGTTAATTATCCATAGATAATGGTTTTTCAGCAGTCGCCGTTAAGAGCACGCCAGCCGCGCTATAGAGGGCTTATTAAGTGCGGGGAGACTCAGGTGCAGAGCACCTATGCATTTCCCCCTGCCGAAGCCAAACAGCTGTGTTTTCGTTGCTGTGTTATACATCACATGGAGTATCTCGTTTATTATGGCCAAAGCTAATGATGCAAGTGGAAACTTCGATGTCGTCCCCCACCTCTGCATTAGAATGCGGCAGTATCTTTGCCTTGGATACGTTCACTTGGGTTCCATAAGTAATTTATCTTTGCTGCTGTTGTTTTTAGTCCAAAATGCTCTGGCTCTAATGTTCATTACTGCAGTCAAACCTTTTAAATCATTGTTACTTAAAAAAAAATCTTTAAATATGTGTGTTTGGGGGCAATGATAAAAATATAAGAAGAACCCTGCTGGATCAGACCAGTGGTCCATCTGATCCAGCATCCTGTCTCATGCAGTGGCTGGCCAGTTGCTCTGGAGGGCCAACAACAGGGCATACAGGGCGAGGTCTTCCC
This sequence comes from Gekko japonicus, assembly GCF_001447785.1. Lineage (NCBI taxonomy): Eukaryota > Metazoa > Chordata > Lepidosauria > Squamata > Gekkonidae > Gekko > Gekko japonicus. The sequence continues at coordinate 578,097 of NW_015160868.1, forward strand.
ATAATGTTGCCTCCTGGCTTTGGGATTCAGAGGCTTCGTGCCTCTCAATGTGGAGGTTCCCCTCCATCACCATGGTAGTGCCATGATAGCACCATTGAACACAGAAGTCTAAATTGTTTTTGCCAGTTTGGTGTAGTGGTTAAGTGTGCGGACTCTAATCTGGGAGAACTGGGTTTGGTTCCCCATTCCTCCACTTGCAGCTGCTGGATGACCTTGGGGAAGCCATAGTTCTGGCACAGCTGTCCTTGAAAAAAGAGAAGTTTCTGTCTGAGCTTTCACAGCCCCACCTACCTCGCAGGGTGTCTGTTGTGGGGAGGGGAAGGGAAAGGAATTTGTAAGCTGCTCTGAGACTCCTTTGGGTAGTGAAGAGCGGGGTATAAATCCAATCTCTTCTTCTTCTTCTTCTTCTCCTCCTTCTCCTTCTCTTCCTTCTTCTTCTCCTTCTTCTCCTCCTTCTCCTTCTCCTTCTAAGTGGAACATTTATTGGTCTGCGAGGCAGCCGACAGCCATAGCAAATATTAAAAATGATCACAATAGAAATGTTTTACAGAGTAAAAAGTAATAGATGGTTAAAAATCAGTGAGCCATCCCAAATCATTCAAAAAAAGTGTTCGGAAAAACCAGGAGATTAGGCAAAGCATTGTGAATGGTTTTTGAGAGATGGCAGCCTCCATCTCTGCGACTGCATCACCCTTCCTACCACTCCCCGGGAATGGGCAGTCCCCAGCACTCAGGAATTGGAACTTTCCTTCTTGTTCTCCAAGCATCTCCAAGCACAGCAACCGAGCTGCACATGCCCATTAGGAACTTCCTGGTTTGTTGTGAGATGGAAGAGTTGGGGAAGCTCTACTGGGCACGTGCAGCTATCTGTACTGTGCTTAAAGGCGCCTGAGGGTCTAGAAGGAAAAGAGCTTTATCTGCTCTGGTGTAGTGAGCAGTGAGGGGTGGTGGCAGCAGCCATAGATGACAGCTGAGAATCATGGCCTCAGTTCCCTTCCCCAGTGAACCACCAGTGCTTCCTGCCTCCCCTTCTGTGACACTTACCTGGTATCATTATGCTGTACACTTTTTGCTTCCCAAGCTGTCACTGGCAGGGGCAGGGCGAAATAATGCAACACAAGATGACAAGTTCGGGTTGCCACCCCTCGGCCCGCAATCCCCGGAACTCTAGGGAGACTCGTGTGAATGGCACACAGCAATGTCATGACACCACCTCAGGCATTGTTACTGGACACTGATGTCCAGTACTGATGTCCAGTTACTGATGTCACTATGTCTTTGGATGTTCTAGCACTTTTCCAGAACTCTACGGTAAAACATAAGCGGAGGCTGGAACCGGCCCGTCCAGGGCTCTTACCCAGCCCGCAAGTAACTGGCATGGGTGGAAATGTAAGGTATTCCCCCTTTTATGGTATCCCTTGGAAAAAACCTAGTCTTGGGTATGATTAAATACATTTATTGGGGCTTTTCTGGGTTCCCCCGTAAATCAGTTGCTTTCACTGCTAGGAATCATTTGATTTTGTTTGTATTTTGAGTAAAAAAATAATATTGCTAATTGGGTTTGCCTGGGTCCTTTATAAAGTTTATATCTCTGGTACCTGGCATTACATTTTATGGTACTCACGGCCCGGCCCGACAAAGTGACATTAATGTCAGATCCGGCCCTCGTAACAAGTGAGTTTGACCCCCCTGTGCTAGAGAGTCCAATGGTGTGGTGACATCACTTCCAGTAATGCCACTGGAAATTGCATTGGGGTACCACTGGATGCTGTTTCCCCCCAATCCCTGGTGGTGCTTCGGTGGGGGTTTGCCTGCTCAAAGGCAGGCAAATGGCATCTCTATGACACATACTGTTAATCGGGGGGGGGGTTTGCAGAAAAAGCCCAGCAGGAACTCATTAGCATAATAGGTCACACCCAACAGCAGAAACTCATTAGCATATTAGGCCACACCTCTGACAGCACAGCTCATTAGCATAGTAGGCCACACCCCCATGTTACCAGAAGTGTGGTCATCCAGCCACACCCACCTTTTGCTCCTTATTCTGTTTACCTTGTTTGTGGTCAAAACCCAGGGCCTTTTTTTGTAGCAGGAGCTCCTTTGCATGTTAGGCCACACACCCCTAATGTAGCCAATCCTAATGAGTTTCTGCTGTTGGGCGTGGCCTGTTATGCTAATGAGTTCCTGCTGGGCGTGGCCATCTCGGGAGCCAGCCGGAACTCCGTTCCTGTGCGTTCCTGCCCAAAAATAGCCCTGCTGTTAATAGCCAACAGCGAACGGCAAACTTGACACGGAGCTGCCCTTTTCAGCGGCGGTTCCCTGTTCCACCCAGCTGTTCCTGGCAGCAGAGTTTTGTTCTTGATAACGTACAGCTCTACCCTGCTTCTTTTGGGGGTGGGGTAGCCTCTTTCCTGTAACATCCAGTTCCACCCAGAGTGCCTAATTTTAGACTTCATCCAAGTTTCCCACTGTTTTAACCTACAGCTGTTGGATTCGTTAGCGAGCTGTAACTGATCTTGATCTGTATTTTCTTTCAAATCTCCGATATAATCAAAACAAGAAGCACGCGGCCCAGGACAGCAAATGCATTTCGATCCTTTGTTGTCAGATCCACACAATTTTCTCTCCAGCAGGATTAGATGAAACAGAAAACCGATATAGCTAGCCACTGGAATTGCCGGCTTGTAATTTAGAAATATCCATTTTATCCCATGTAATTTCTCTGCTAAGATTCCTGAGTCTGAATCTGATACCAGGTAGGAGCCAATTCAAACAGTAACCATTTATAGTCATTCAGACCCGTTTAGATTTCACCATAATGCAAAGCAAAGAGATATCTTGGCTTGCTTTCAGGTGTGTGACGGGGGCAGTTCAAATTTAGCATCAAATGTTGCCATATGCTCCTTTCACAATTGCAGACGTCTCTAGAATGCAAGCCGTAATGTTAAGCACGCCAGCATCGCCATCCCTTGAAAGTCTGGCCCGTCATTAAGAGATCCGCCGCGAGCGCTGAATTTCATCGAATAGAGAGCTGGCCCTCAGGATGCACGTTGCAACTGGTTGTGGAGATGATTTCTCCTTAAGTCCTTGAGAATGGCCACAGCTTTGTAGCAGAGAGAAAGAGACTGCTAAGGTGGAAAAAAAAATTCAGCCTTGGATAATGAGACTTAATAGATGTGTCCCTTTGGGCATGTTTGACAAGAACTGTGAAGGTAAGAGCCACGAGGGATTAATGAGAATGGAAAACTTCTTTCATCCGATCGTATGCCCCCAAGAGAAAGCCAAAATACATTTCAGGTTGGAATGCTGTCGGGCTGAGACCGATTCAGGTGTTTGCTGGCAGAGGTGATTGGGGTCCTCCGTTGTGCTTGGGACCTTCTCCAATGGACAGCCCCACCCCTCTCACTTCCAACCCTAGGAGACCATCAAGGAGAGGGGAATAAGCAGACAGGCCCCCATCCATTGTACCTGCATCCGGCTCCTCTCTCCAGCTTTGAACAGCCGTTGATGGGCCACCCAAGAACAGGCTGGAAGTGGCCAGGAATTCCATCCACCATGCCTAGGTCCAACGGAGAACTCCCACGCCTCCTGCTTCTAACTGTTATTGGGCCATTGGCGAGAGAGAAGGAAGAAGCTTCTCCGTTATGCCTGGAAGCAGCTCCAGGTAAGAGTCCCTCTCCTTCCAGTTTCTGCTATCGGGATGCCCATGAGAGAGAGGACAGGAGACAGCCGGACACTGCTTCATCATGCCTGGATGCTGCTCAAGATGAGGGTTCCCTCTGCCAAGACCATTCGCCTTCCGTTTTAATTGCTACTCGAATTGCTTTTATCGATTCCCGTGAGCCTCTTTGGGAGCCGACGGTTGAAAATGACAGTAAAATATCATCAATAATGAATAGTGCCCCTGCGACATCAACACTGCAAGTTGCTTGCTTCTTTAAACAGTCTTCCAAGAACCACACCCCACCCCCCCGGGTTACACATGGTTGCCGTCCCCTCCATTGTTGCTCTGGTGCCAGTCCATGAATACATATATACAGGGGTCATTTCCTGCAGGAGCTCACAGGAGCGGAGCTCCGGCAGCAAAGAGCCCAGGGGGCGGGCACATGCAACAAGCCCCACCCCCTGCTCCCAGCAGCCCTCAGTCAGAGCAAGAGGCAGCCAGGTAAGTTGCAGAGCCCCCCAGGCCCCCTGGTCCAAAAGAGTCCAGTGGCACCTTTAAGACCAAGTTTTATTCAGGTACAAGCTCTCCCTCCTCTGTGAGGACAGATCTGCACGTCCCCCCCCCCCATAGCTAGCAATCCAAAACAGTCCAGTGGAACCTGAGCAGTGGGTGTTGCCTTCTGACACACTTCCGGTGATGTCAGGGTGTGTGGCATATGCAAATAAATTATGCTAATGAGTTATGCTAATGAGCTCCTGCACCTCTTTTTCTACATAATGACCCCTGCATATATATACCTTTGGTCTCCACTGGGCTCCCCAACATGGTTCCGGTGAGTGCCGTGGTGCCTCCAGGGAACCTTTTCTGCTGCCCACCAAGTATGTTCATAAAGTGGGTGGAGCCAAGTCGGGCTTTCGCCCAGCAGGGCTTCCAGTTGGCCACTGGAGATCTGACTGGCTGTGCAGGTTTTTATAAAGTTGCTTTGGCAGCCGCTGCCCCCACTGTGAAGCGATCTTCACTGTATGCCCGAAGGTAAGCTGTGTGTCTTCCAAGAAAAACGCTGAAGAGCTGCCATCAGAGTTGTCGAGGGTCTCACTCACTGACAAGAGTCCTCTGCCTCTCGTGGCAGCCATTTTGTGGCTGGCTCCACTTCTCGCAGCGGCCGTTTCATGGTTGTTCCCGTGACCCTGTGTCAGAATTCAAAAGGTGCCCACAGGCTCAAAAGGTTTGGGGACCCCATGGTCTCTACATCGGGGGTGTCAAACACGCGGCCCAGGGGGCCGGATCATGCCCCCAGAGGGCTTCTATCAGGCCCACAGTGAAACTGGCTGTCTTCTGCTTCTTCTTCCAGTTCTGCTGCTGCTGTGTCATCGTAGGTGTGCAGCTTACAGATACACACCTGAACGGCATACTCAAGATTGCAAACAGCACAGGCATTTTGATGCAGTAATTCAGAGCAAGAGGTGTCAGTGATCAGACACTGTTAAATAAACAAAATATTGCAGGAGTGCTAATGTTTTAAGCATGCTTTTATTTTAAGCTGTCGCATTTCTCGCCCCCTTTTGAGGGGTAGCCACCTGTCGCTGTACTGCCTGACTGTCACTGGTGCGTCCAGCAGAGGGAAGCCCCACCGACACGGGAGGGGAAGGAGCCGAGGGAGGTACTTCTGAAGAGGGAGCTGGCTTCAGATGATGGGGAAGTCAGAGGGTTTCCTCACCCTCTTGCCCAGCCTGGGTTCCTGGCTTTCGACCACCAGTGTATGCAGCTATTGCTTGCTTCTCTCCCTTTCGTCTCGCATGCTACAGCTGTAGCCAGCCCAGTCCCTTCTCATTAGCCAGCTCCTCTCCTTCTTTTATTACCCCCTCAGCCCCTTGCTCCACCTCCTGTCCGACCCCCTGTAAAGGGTTTGACGCCACGGACCTCGGCTCCGCCCCTCCTTTTGCTTCCGGGCCCAAACCCTGCCATGCCACCTGCCCTGCTGCCTGTCCGCTGGCTGCCGGTGTTCGCTCCACCAACTCCCAACCCACCATCTTCCACGTCGGAGGCCGTGGGGCGTTCTGGGCTCATCCCACGGCTGCGTCTCGCTGCCGCGGCCCTTGTGGGTCTTTTGGCGTGGCCTCCGGTGCACTGCTGCCCACTCTGGCTTTTGTCCCTCCGGCACTTGTTGTACTCGTCGCCCGCTGAGCTCCCTGGTCCTCCTCCTCTTCCCCCCTGGTGAGTGGGGCGAGGCGAGGCGAGCCTGGGAGGGGCGTTTAGGTGTCTCCAGCTTTGCCTTATCTCCCGCCGGGTTCGGGAAGTCCTGGCTGTGACCAGGACATAAGCAAAAAAGCCACCCTCTGTGTGTGTATCCTTTATAAAGTTTATATCTCTGCTACCTGGCATTACAGTTTATGACACACATGGCCTGGCTCAACAAGGTCTCATTTATGTCAGATCTGGCCCTCATAACAAATGAGTTCGACACCCCTCATCTACATAGTCCAATTTTACAGTGTACCAATGTGACATGGGTCTCTCCCTAGTGAGACATGCTTTCTTCAAGCTGAGCGTCTCAAAACATAAAAAAACTGAGTGATACGACTGAATCTTAAGCCACCACGCTTCTAAGATAGCTCAAGATGGGTAAGCCGTGCTAGTCTGTCCGTCACAGTAGAAAAGAGCAAAAGTAGTACCTTAAAGGTAAAGGTAAAGGTTCCCTTGCTCGAAAGCCAGTCGAATCCGACCCTAGGGTTGCGGTGCTCATCTCCGTTTCAAAGCCGAAGAGCCAGCGCTGTCCTAAGACATTTCCATGGTCATGTGGCTGGCATGACTAAACACCAAGGCGCACGGAACGCTGTTACCTTCCCACCGAAGTGGTACCAATTTCTTGCTTTCGAACTACTAGGTTGGCAGGAGCTGGAACTAGAGACGGGAGCTCACTCCGCCATGCGGCACACTCGGGTCTCGAACTGCTGAACTACTGACCTTCCACAGCCTGCAGTTCAGCGTCTTAACCACTTGAGCCACCGCAGCTCCCATAAGTAGTACCTTAGAGACTAACAAAATTTGTGGCAGGGCGGGAGCTTTTGTGAGTCACCGCTCCCTTCTTCAGACTGGACTCTTCCTCTTTTCTAATGCTTCTAAGAGGAAATCCATTGAAACGTCTTTTGTGTGATGCTGCCTCTCAGAAGCTGGTCCCGCCTGGGATGGATAACCTTAAGACGACCTTTGCACATCTGGGGCCATGTCCTAGCAAGAGTTGTCTTACATCCGTCGACTTCAGCTGGGCTGGCGGTTCTGACAGACGTGTAAACAGATGCCAGCGTTGTTGCTAATGACAGGTGATTATAAGTGGCGTGGGTGCCAAAGTAATTATACCGCTCTTTGACAGTAACATTTGGCGATGTGGTAGTTCAGCATTAGAAAAATTGTTACAACACATTTCCCCCCCCCGCTAAGCTGTACGGCCTGAAGAGCATTAATTATGATTCTTGGGGCATGGTGCTTGTCGAGATTTCTCTGTTTATAAGATATCAAGATACTGAGCCAAGTGACGAATGAGAAGAGCTGGAATGTGTGTAGAGGCCCAACCAAAGGGCTTGTGGCTACAAAATATTATTGCTTCTATCACTTGATGGAACGCCAAGATCCCTCTTTTTTATTTTCATTTCTTTTTTCCCAATTCAGAAATTGCTACTGTTTTTATTTAATTTGTTCCTTGGCAATGCTACTTATTTATTCAGTGGTTCCAGAATGCTGGGCCTTGCTGCAAAGATTTGGATTCAAATCTCCACTCTGTTGGCCTCAGGTCAGTTGCTATCTCTCAGCCTAATTTAGGTTGCAGAGTTGTTTTGCAAAAATAAAACCAAGCATGCTCGTGTATACCCAGCTTAGTGCTATGGGATAGAGCAGGGGTGTCGAACTCATTTGTCATGGGGGCCGGATCTGACATAAATGAGCCCTTGTTGGGCCGGGCCATGTGTGTCACAAAATGTAATGCCAGGTAGCGGAGATACAAACTTTATAAATGACACAAACACAAAGGTGTTTTTTTTTACTTAAAATAAAAACATACTTAAAACATTAGCCCTCTTGCAATATTTTGTTTATTTAACAGTGTCTGATAACTGACACCTCTTGCTCTGAATTGTTACATAAAAATGTCTGTGCAATCTTGAGTATGCTGTTCAGGTGTGTATCTGTAAGCTGCAAACTTACAATGACGCAGTAGCGGCAGAACTGGTAGAAGAAGCAGAAGACAGACTGTTCCACTGTGGCCCTGATAGAAGCCCTCCAGGGGCCTGATCTAGCCCCCAGGCCGCATGTTTGACACCCCTGGGATAGAGGGTGGCTGTTCAAATTGCTAAGTAAAAGTAGTGTTTGATCCAGTTGCGGACTGGAAGGTTGGTAGTTGGCAGGGGTCATTTAGTAGAAAAAGAGCTAGGGGAACTCATTAGCATAACTCATTAGCATATGCCACACCCCCTGAAATCACCGGATGTGTGTCATAAGGCCACACCCCCTGATTGCGCTCGCCCGCTTTGGGAGAGGGGATCAAAGTGTAATACAAGCCTCCTCCGAGACTTGATCACACCAATCTCAACTCTCTCTTGGGTCTTGATGCCTGCCAGTCATTCCCCCTGCCTGGGGGAAGCCGCGTTGGATCAAAATACAGTCCAAACTGCTGTCAGGAACACCCGTCCACCCTGAGCACTTACAGGGTGCGTCAAATCGCCATTTTACCCCGACCAGAAGCCGGGGGCGGGGCTTTGTCATGTGCCGCGCCCCCACACCTCACCCGGGGGAACGACGATCCCCCGCAATCCCCCCCGAATCGACCCCTGGTAGTTGGGCAGTTCGAGACCCAAGTGCTGCGTGATGGAGTGAGCTCCCATCTTTGGCCCCAGCTCCTGCCAGCGTAGCAGTTCAAAAGCAAGAAATTACAAGTAGATAAATAGGTACCGCTTCGGTGGGAAGGTAACAGCGCTCCGTGCACCTCGGCATTTAGTCATGCCAGGCACATAACCTCAGAGAAGTCTTCGGACAACGCTGGCTCTTCAGCTTGGAAACGTAGATGAGCACCGCCCCCTTGAGTCGAATTGGACTGGCTTTCGAGCAAGGGAAACCTTTACCTTGATCCAGTTATTTCCTTTGACTATAAGCAGCCTTCCTCTGATATAAGTAGTCTTTCTGTCATGATGATCAGAAGGCTCGTTTAATGAAAGTGAGTCATCCAGTCCAACTCATAACAAGCAAATGCACATGGGGAAGTCCATTCTAAATCATTCTTATCTTGCCACGAGCATGCATGATGGTATCTTTTTTCCATCCCTGAAGCTAAGAAGCAAAAAAGCGATAAAATTGTAACGGGTATCCTTATGCACATCTAAGTGTTCAGGAATGTTCTTTTGAGTATTTTTTTTAAAAAATAGCTTTGGACTTCAGAGTCCACATTGTTCCCAGCTAAAGATCAACCAGAAGTCCCATTTGTGTAAGCCAGGTTTGTATGAATTGAGGCCACAAAGAAGAGTTTCGAGTCATCACTCCGGCCTTCACAGAATTTAAGGGCAAGTCAGCTTCAGAAGGACTGCAAAGCGACTTTGTTTGGGCTAATGGATGTGTGTAGTTTGGGATTAGACCGACAGAGCTTTGGGAGTAAAAAATGTTGTTGTCGTTTTTTAATTTAAATTATTATTGAACTTCCATTTTAAAACGTTACCTGCCCTGAGCCTTTACTGAAAAGACAACAGAAGCCAAGATGAGTATACAGTTTTAAATCTGTGTGATTCGTAAGAGTTAGGCGGACTGGAGTGAGTTTGGGGCCAGTATTTTGCAAGCGGCCCATCTGTTTTATTCCTGACGTGATCGGATGCACTTCCAAAGTATAGATAAGGGGCTTTGTTTTTTGTTTTAATTTTCCGTTCACGGCATTCTAAATATTGTGGCCGCCAGTAAGCACATTGGCACATTAAAAAAAAAAAGTTAAACTTCACTGATTTTGAAAAAAGCTTTCATTGTCTTCTCCCCCTGGAGCCAGGGGGAATCTTTTGAGCTGTATTGTGGTTCTATTTTCAACGTAACGTGTCATGAAGCATTTCTCAGTAATGACTGATACTGAATATGAGTTGACAGGACCTCTGACTGGGTAGAATGGGTTCAATTACCAGAGATGTGGGGGTACCTAAGCCTTAAAAAAAAACAGTAAGAGAGAGAGACCAAATGGGCAAATTGAACTTGATTTTTGACCTCTCGACTCCCAAGTTGCAGCGGCAAAGACAAACGGCTGATTAACTGCTCCTCCAACCTTTTTTTTTTGGTAACATAGTAAGGCTTTCTCTCATCTGAAGCAAAGAGCGCTCGCACACAAACACACGCACAAAGTAATCCTAACGTGACATATTTCTTCGAGGAAATACGATCAGAAAGTGACGGCCACCAGTGCCCTGGACATTTTCTTCTCTTCCCCACACAAAGCTCGGCCTGTCATTCTATCTTGGAAAATATCTGAGACACAGTGTCCAGAAATCAATACAAGATAAAGTGATTGGTCTCTTAACCTCGCCTTTCTTTTTTCTGTGTCATGGTTACGTTGCTCCTTTTCACCTGCAGCCAACCTGACGCCAGAGTAAATGAGAGTTTCTGCCATCAGAAGTATCTTCTCTCTTTCTCCCCCCACCTCCCCCAGTCTCTTTTAGCTACTTGGTGTTGAGAATAGTTTTACAGTTGTTTCGTGTCCACCGCCTCCAGCTCCCAAAGAGAATTCTAGCCAAAGTGTCTAATTCGGCTGTTGCATTCTGCCTCTGTTCGACGGCCTTTATAAAGTCAGTTAACTAACATGCATTCCGCGCCAGTTGTGGTGTGTATCCATTGCTGGCGATCAAAATGAACAACAATGGTTGATACTGACGTGCGATCTTTTGTGTTCAACTAGTGCTATAATGCCAGAACTCGGTCTCCCCCCTCCCCCGCCTTCATTGTAATTACTTCCTGTTTCCTAATATGAATCGGAGGAGAATTGCAACAGATATTACAATCTCCCACTTGATTTATGAGTGCCGCTTGATCGTAATATTCATCTCCTGCCTCCTTCAGGAACGCATTTCTGCGGTGCGATTAGAGCGGCACAGGGAGATTTTTCATGCGCCAGATCTACAGAAATGGTTTG
>NW_015160868.1:588959-601437 GCF_001447785.1 Gekko japonicus
CTTAGTCATCAAGAACAACGTGGCTTTTGTCGGCTTAGGCAGATTTAAGCCAAATATTTGGGAATTCGAGTTTAATAGCAGTTTAAATACTCTGTCAAAAGCGTGTTCGCCGCCGAGAGCAAAATTTGACAAAGAGCTGAATCGACACACCAGTACTTATTCTTTTTTTCTCTCCCATTGGACACAGCAGACTTTCTAAAGTCTCAAGGGTTTATTTTCTGGCTTCAGGATTTGAGGGGAACATTCAGAAAACACACCCATGGGGGAGTTAAAATGTAAAGCATGGAAGCACACTTACCAAGACCTTTCTCTGTCCCCATTTCTGAACATTCTTGGGTATTCCATGAAAAATTTACTATTATAACATGTGAGACTACTTTAGAACAACCCTGTATCTCCCGTTAGTCCAGAAGTTATTAACCCGATTATCGTCAGGGTCTAGCTGCTCAAAACACATCTTGCCTGTTTTGAAAACCATTTTATTATTGACAAGTGGGAACAAGCGATAATTGGGGGACAGATAATTTAAAGACTATTAAAGGTAAAGGTTTCCCTTTCTCTAAAGCTAGTCAAATCGGACTCTAGGAGGTGGTGCTCATCTCCATTTCCAACCCCAAGAGCCAGTGCTGTCCGAAGACGTTTCCATGGTCATGTGGCCAGCATGACTAAACACCGGGGCGCACAGAACACTGTTACCTTCCCACCGAAGCGGTACCTATTTATCTACTTGCAATTTCTTGCTTTCAAACTGCTCGGTTGGCAGGACCTGCGCCAGAGACGGGAGCACTAGGGTCTTGAACTGCTGACCTACTGATCTTCCAATCTGCAACTCAGAGTCTTAACCTCTGAGCCACTATTATAAGGCATGTAAAATTCCTTAACAATGACCTTGGCTGTCAGGTTGTTTCCAAGTTCAGTTCAAAGTACTGTGTCTTTACAGCTGTTTGCAGCCTAGAAACCATGTATCTGATGGACCGTCTCTCCCCTTACGCACCAGCTGTGGCCCTCTAGCTGTCACCTTCAGGTGGTCCCCCTGCTTAAAATAGTCCATTTCACATCTGCATGAGCCTGTTTCTTTTTGGTGGTGGCTCTCACCTTGTGGAATGAGCTCCCAGAAGAGGGGAAGGAGACGCCATCCTTAGAGGCTTTTTAGGAAGTGCTATAAGGTTGTTTTGGGAGGGGGAGCAGCATGGTATAGCCCTATCTCATCAGATCTCAGAAGCTAAGTAGGGTTGTACTTGGACGGCAGACCACCAGGGAAGACTGCAGAGGAATGCAATGGCAAACCACCTCTGCTTCTTGTTTCCCTTGCAAGACCCTTTCTAGGATCACCATAAGTCAGCTGAGACTTGATGGCACTTTACACACAAACTTAAGATGGTTCTATTCATTAGGGCTTTTAATGGGGTTTGACCAACAGGTATTTCCTTGGGGGAGATTAATGTGGTGGTGTTGGTATTTGCAAGCCATGTTGGTGTTGTAAGCTGCCTTCAGCCACAGTGTTGTTATAATCTATATGTGAATCGTGACACGGGGCTCCCATCTGCGGATACCTAAATCCACAGATTGGGGCCACGCCGATGCGAGCTTCTTCTTCAAACGTGGGGGTCTCTTCAAGTTTTCAGAAAAATCTGAAATCAAATATAAAATATATATGGGGGGGGGGGTTAAATCCCCTGTCTTGGGGCAGGGCAGACTCAGCGTCTTGGGTCAGGGCAGACTCAGCCAAGACCAAGGGGACGAGGCAGAATCACTAACCAGAAGCGTAAGTCAAGAATTCAGTCCAAGAGTCATACACAAGGGAAGCCAGCCAAAGGTCCAAAAAGCAGGGTTCAAGCAGGTCTGAGAGGCGTTGTGAAGCAGGTCAGGGGTCAAGGCCAAAGGTTCAGGAATAGCAGCCAGAAACAGGTCGGGGTGGCATGGAGGCACGTCTTCAGAGAGATAACACGTGGGTCCCACGCCTTCTTTCTTTCAACCCCGTCCTTTTATCAACAGCTTACAGCTGGGTCTCGTTGTTGCAGGAGCACTGTACATTAACTCCAGGTGTTCCTCTTGATCTGGCAGTCGCCGGGCAGCAAGGCGTGTGCTCCACCTCCTCTCGAGGAGCTCCAAGCGTGCCCGCCTCTGCCTGCATTCCCCTGGCTCCGGGGACTGAGGAGGCGAGGCAGCCTGTAAAGTTTCACCACGATCTTGGGTTGTCTCTTCCATGTCCCCAGTGTTCATGGGGCAGGAGTGCCTGCTGTCTTCATCAACTGGGGCACCAGGACCTGCCTCTGTTGTCTCAGGGTCGTTAGCAACATCAGCTGGTTGAGCCTCACGACATCCCCCCCCCGTTAAATATGCGTTGTCTGGACTACTGCAGGGTCAGCCACGACGGTGGTGGAGGATGCTGGCTGGTGCTCTGGGCCCAACCATGGCAGAGGGGGACGCCAGCCCAAGAGTAGGTGGTGTGATCTGGAGCTGCACCAGACTTGGTGATGGGGGGGGAATATAAGATCCCCGTGCAAGTCCCCCCTGTAAGGAGAAAATCAGGTGTGGAGAATTGGCAGCAGAGAGAGGGATTCCCCCCATGTCAGTATCATGTGTCCTCCCTTGTTGGGATACTTCCAGATTTGATCGTTTCCCTCCAACTTTTTTCCTCTTCGATGTGATGGTATCACTGTGGGATGGGGTCCTCAATACTGCCTTGCCCTCCCCCCAATCTTCTATGGCTCAGTACATCTCTAATCTAACAATTCCCCTTTATCGATGTTAGCGAGATTCAATCTTTTCCCTTCCGCTGTGGTCTTAGGCAGATATAGGGGTATCCCCTATAGGGACAGAACCTGCAATTGTCTCTATAGTGAACCTGATTCAGTTGCTCATATTCTTCTACGCTGTCCCCAATATTCTATTATGCGTAGCCATCTGATTAGCCCCCATTCACCTACCACAAGGAATCCGACTGACAAAGATCTTAACATTTTATTGTCTGATAAGTTCTCTGCACTTACTTTGTCTGTTGCCGAATTCTTAGCCTATGTCTGGAAGCTTAGGGTAAGGGCGTACAAGTCTTAATCCCCCTGTGTTCTTTAGAATTGTTATATTTTTAACCGAGTGTATTATATACGAGAAGCTTCTAAATGATCTTTTGTTGGGGGCAGCTTGGTGTAATTTGCCATGACCTATTAATTTGTTTATTTCTTTTTTTAACTGTTTCACTGCCCTTTCTGTTGTTGTGTTATGCCAATAAAGGTTTATGCATGTATGTACCGCCTTGGCAAATGCCAGGAGATTTGGGAGGCTGTGTCTAAGGAAGGTGGAGTTTGCGGAGGATGTGATGTCACTTCAGGTTAATACTGCCTTCCTTAGCCTCTATGGTTGTATTATATGGAGGCAATTTTTTTCTTTCGCTCCTGCTGTACCAGTTGGTGCTGTTTGCTCTGAATACATCATATCTTCCCAAGTAGACTGCATCCCAAAACTGCATCTAAGGCATTGCATATTCAGATGGCATTAGGGAAATTAGGGAAAGTCACGTCTAAAAGTTCTAAGACAAAAGAGTGGGGGGGGGTATCGTAGGGCAAGCACTGGGTAAGAAACATTAAAGAAAAGCACCCTCCATATTTCCAAGTCAAGAGAAATAAACAACAGCAACAAAATTATTGTCTGTGAAGACGCCCATTCAAGTCCCTGCAATGAAGGGTTTATCTAAAACGGAGTGGGGAACCCAAAGTAAATAAAACAATTTACAGCAGAAGACACAGTCCTATAATTTGAGTAATAGAACTGCTTAGATATGACTGGGGCTTGGGTAGAAACACAAAGAGGGTACATGTAAAGAAAGAGATTGAGGCTGCACCTGTGACTTCCCAGATTTCAGCTAGCTAGTAAATTACAATCTTTATGACGGGCAGAGATAATGCTGAAAAAGGGAACGATTTTCATTTCAGACACCACAATTACTTAATGCCCTATTTTTAGAGCCGTGAATCAGGCTCACGGCTGGATCATGCAAACTGTTGCTCACCAAGGAGCTTTGATTGACATAATTTACAGTCAATTTATCAGAGACGCATTCTCTGGCCTTTCCTCAGGTTTCTCTTAAGACAAAAGGGGCCAGATCTAAAGAGCTCCCATGGATGGGTGCTCAGCGATTGCAGAGATCCTTGTGGTAGATACCAAGATGTTTGGGGAAAGCTTCCTGTGTTTCAAAAGTTGGCTGGTTTGCGACACAAGATAGGGGAGAAGGACTGCTATGAGCTCTTGTCAGCAAACACAAGCTCAGGAGGATTCAGAGTTCATTCACTGGTGGGATTCATCCAGAATGCAGAGGTGGCCAAGTGTTTTCGTGGTCATTCTGAGTGTGGGTTTTCCCATTCACTTGTCCCTGTGCGCTAAAACCACCTGAAGCTGCCTTCTGAACCAGACCATCAGTCTGTCAAGGTCAGTATTGTCTACTCAGACTGGCAGCGGCTCTCCAACGTCTCAGGCAGGGGTCTTTCACATCTGTTAGCTGTAGATGCCAAGGATTGAACCTGGTACCTTCTGCATGCCAAGCAGATTGTCTACTGCTAAGCCACGGCCCCTCTGGCATGAACCTCTCACATATAGTTGCCTTCTATTGAATCCGGTCATCAGTCCATTGGGGTCAGTATTGTCTGCTTGGACTGGATTTCAGGCAGAGGTCTTTCATATCACTTATTGCCAAATACCCTGGAGTTGTAATAAAGTTCTAGCTGCCACTCCCTGTATTACATGAGAAAAACCAATTGCCTACTGCTGCTGGTGTGACCAAGCATAAAAGTTCCTTTCCAGTTTATTCACCGAGCGGCTGTTGCTTAGCATGTTTAAATATTTTTCTTCTCTAGCGGAAGCTGTAGGTTGACACAGGGTGACCTGCAGATGTCATTTCCATGTTCAGAACTATGCGGAGTAATGATCACCGCAATCCTATGCAGAGTTACTCCAGTTTAAATCCTTTGGGTTTAGACTGGAGTAATTCTGAACACTTGAGATAAGGTGGCATGGCATAACCTGAGTTTGTCAGGTCTCAGAAGCATAGCAGGGTCAGTACTTGGTAGACTGGAGTAATTCTGAACACTTGAAATAAGGTGGCATGGCATAACCTGAGTTTGTCAGGTCTCAGAAGCATAGCAGGGTCAGTACTTGGAAGGGAGACCACCAAGGAAGACTCTGCAGAGGAAGGCAATGGCAAACCACCCCTGCTTCTCACTTGGCTTGAAGGCCCCTCGCTGGGCTTGGTACTTGGATGGGAGACCACCAAGGAAGACTCTGCAGAGGAGGGCAATGGCAAACCACCTCTGCTTCTCTCTTGGCTTGAAGGCCCCTCACTGGGGTTTCCGTAAGTCAGCTGCAACTTGACAGCACTCTAAACACACACAGCTCTGAACACACGAACACCTTAGTCAGATCATTGTTCCGTGTAGCTCAGTATTGTCTACTCAGACTGGCCATGGCTCTCCAGGGTCTCAGGTAAAGGTGTTTCACGTCACCTATTGCCTGGTCCTTTTTCACTGGCGATGACAGAGATCGAATGTGGGACCTTCTGCATGCAAACAGAGTCTCTTCCACTGAGCCACAGCCCCTCCGCAAGCAGTACCCCACACGGGTACCCTCCTTCTCCACCGAAGTCATACACATCGCAGCTTCTGCATACACAAGAAGAAGAACTGGTTTTTATACCCCCCTTTCCTCTACCTTTAGGAGTCTCAAAGTGGGTTACGATCACAGGCACCTTGTGAGATAGGTGGGGCTGAGAGAGTTATGACACAACCAAGTTCACTCTACAGGCTTCATCTGGAGGAAGAATGGGGAATCAAACCCGGCTCTCCAGATTAGAGTCCCCCACTCCTAACCACTACACTACACTGGCTCTCACAAGAAGCTGTCAGTTTTTTTTCCCAACCATCGGCCATTGCCACATCCTGCAGCACTGAATTTTACCGAACTGTGGGAAGAGATACCTCTTCTTTCAAACCTGCAACTGGCCAGTCTCGGATGCTGAAAAGGTTGTTAACAAAGAAAATGCAGTTTCCCCAACTCCAGTAACTTGTAAGTAGCATACAGGATTGCACTTGAAACAAAGTTTGACTCCAGTGGCACCTTTAACACCAACAAAGTTTAATTTTAGGTAGAAGAAGAAGAAGAAGAGATTGGATTTATATCCCTCCCTTCACTACCCAAAGGAGTCTCAGAGCGGTTTACAAACTCCTTTCCCTTCCCCTCCCCACAACAGACACCCTGCAAGGTAGGTGGGGCTGAGAGAGCTCTTTCCAGAACTGCCCTTTCGAGGACAGCTCTTGTCAGAACTATGGCTTGCCCAAGGTCATCCAGCAGGTGCAAGTGGAGGAGTGGGGAACCAAACCCGCTTCTCCCAGATTAGAGTCCGTGCACTTTCGTGTGCAGGCACACTTCATCAGGTTGCACTTAGTCATGCAAAACAGATGTGCCGCACATTACATGGCTGCGCAAACACCCATAAAATGCTCGTGTAAATATGGTGAGCACTGCTTCAAATCTAGAGCAAGACAAAGAGACATGCGTGTCTTCTCCTTGTAGAAATCCACCAGCCAATTTTCTTTCTTTCTTTTCCTCCTTACAATTCCTCACTTCCTTGCTAAGCACATAAAAGCAAAGCATAGCTCCACTGAGGGTGCCACATCTGATGTCCAGCCCAGGAGGAAACATTTCCTTGCCAATTCAATGAGGAACAATATCCCGCCAAAATCCACAGGGGAAATAGTTCATTTTTCCTGTGTGTCGGCTCCAACAATAACACGTCCCAACTAAATACCAAGTTAAACTTCCTGTATTCGATCCCTCCATCCCAAAGTCCAAGGAACCCTGGAGTTCTAAGAGGGGGAAATGGCAAAATGATTGACATTTTAAAATCTCTTCCATGCACGCAAAATACATAATTCCCCAAATGGATGAACTGCTTAAAAGTATCCTTGCTTTTTGTTTTTAAAGACTTGGATGATGCTCCTGGAAAACCCCAGGGCCAGAGTTTGCATCACCAGGACTAAGTTATAATAGAGTACTAGTACCAATAGTGTTGCACTTCCCTCTATAAATGCTCTGAAGAAGAAGAAGAAGAGATTGGATTTATACCCCGCCCTTCACTCAGAGTGTCAGAGCAGCTTACAATCTCCTTTCCCTTCCTCTCCCCACAACAGACACCCTGTGAGGTAGCTGGGGCTGAGAGAGCTCTTTCGAGGACGGCTGTTGAGAGAGCAGTTCTGAGAGAACTTGTGACTGACCCAAGGTCACATCAGTAGTTGCATGTGGAGAAGTGGGGAATCAAACCCAGTTCTCCCAGATTAGAGTCCACGCTCCTAACCTAGGCTTCCCAAGTCCCCCAGAGGCCCGTTCCCCGGCGGCGGCGGATCAGGCACCGGGGGAACCCCACCCCGACGTGCGTGTCACCCAGAAGTGACGTGACGACACCGGGCACGCTGGGGGCGGGGCCACTGTCATCCGAGGGAAAACTCTATGGTTTTCCCTCGGATGGTCGTGGCCCCGCCCCCAGCGTGCCCGGCATCGTCACGTCCAGGTGATGCGCGCGCTCCAGTCATGGCGCGGGAGTCCCCCGGTAAACAGAAATTTCAACTTGGCAACCCTATCCTAACCACTTCACCAAACTGGCTTTACTTGTGTTATTCAGACAGTCCTTATCAGCAACCTTAGAATATCAGCAGGACTGTACCCCATCATACTGACTAGGTGAGGCTGCTGTATTTCCAGAAATGCAGTGCAATTAGGTAATTTTATATTCTGGACTTAAGAGTCTAAAGGTCTTTCGCTTCATTGTTAATGACACATGTTCGCAGAACTACAGTTCCCAGAGTGCAATGGGGTAGAAGGTAGAGGATGATGGTGAACTGTATGGAGCTTGTCTCTAGCTATTGGCTGCATGAGGCCCTAGGCCTTTGCCCCAAAGTCCAGCTCAGGCAGAACCACTGAGTGGGTGGGTGATGCCCTCCCTGGCTCCTCCCAGCTACAGTCTTGTGAAATGGATGGAGGAGGGGATTAGACAGATTTGTTGGGGATAGGTCTATCAGTGGCTACTAGCCGTGGTAACTAAAGGGAATCTCCATGTTCATAAGCAGTCAGCCTCTGAATCCCAGTGCCAGGAGGCAACATTGGGAAGGACTCAGTCTCTGTGCCCTGTTGTTGGACCTCCAAAGGAACTGGTTGGCCACTGTATGGGACAGGATGCTGGACTAGATAGACTACTGGTCTGACCCAGCAGGGCTCTTAAGCAGCAGAACTGAAGTATTCTTCCATTGCACCAAGTCTGGCGCCAGCAGGTCTTTGTCAATGATAAGAAAATCGAGATAGAAATAAGAAATAAAAAATGTAGGTGCATGACCCTGGGTTTCTTTAGACAACTTTAAGAATGGATGTCTAAATACCCTTTGAGGTTAGTTTTCGATTTTGTGTGGTATCACTGTAAGGCTCTTTACGTTCCACCCGTTATTGTTGCAGGCCTTCCTGATTGATTTATTTCCTTTCTGCCATTTATATATATTTTTAAATTTATTTAAAACTTTTATTAGATGCCTTTCTCCCTTGCAGAAATTCAAGGCATCTTACAATATAAATAAAACATTATTATAAGAAACACAATACAAGTGACAATTATAAAACCCATACAAAGTGCCTATGCTGTGTGCCACTGATCTGCAAAAGTAATCCCCTCGAAAAACTTTAAATGTATTGGGGGGGGGGACTTGACATGGCCGAATGGCATGGAACGAAACACTCGCTGGTTCAATTCACACAGGGTCAGACGAATAGGGGATTTTTTTGAGTCGCAACAGTGAGCTCTGCGAAATTTGTAAGCAAGGTGTTGGAATGCTAACCCTCGACAGAAACGGACCTTTGAAAATGATACTTTTGCTGTCCGTTCAGTTGCGGATGCTCTTTTTTCGAATCGCTCTTGCCGGAGATGATTAAAACCTGCATTCTCTGAAGCTTCTTTTGCAAACCAGCCAGGGAAACATATGATACCATTTGCCATTGCCGAATGCGGCCTGCTGTTCCTCTGTAATTATAATGGCCTGAGCAGTGTGGGGTTGCATAGCCTTCCTTAGCAATCATTAATCTAGCGAGTCTTCGTAACAGCGGCCCATCTTGGTGAACAGCGGTCCTTGGCGCAAGAGGCCTCGGCGGCGAGCAAGGGATTGCCTTGTTTCCGTGTGTTCTGCCACTTGCAGGTCCTAGCGGATTCTGGGGGAAAGCTTGTTTCCACCTCCTCCTTCCTTTCCCCTTCCTCTCGTATCCTCTTGATAGCTTCCTGCCCTCTCCGGCGTGTCCCTTGCTTTCTCCTTCTTGCAAAAAGTTTGTTTCTGTGTGACTGGGAGCCTGTTTAGTACACCATATTGTGAGTGAAGGTACATTCTTTTTTTCTTTCGTTCTTTTTTCTTCTTCTTTCCTGCGTGATTCTGGCACGGCCGGGCAGTCAGCTGGGATGTAATTAAGACTCCGAGAACAGGCTGTCTTCACCACAGGAAGGGCATGTTAGATGTTGCAGGGATTTGGGGCTGTCAGTTCGGCCAAAGCTGAAGATCGAGAGCCAGGGACAGGCAGCGCCTTCTTCCCCTTTCATTTATAATCCCTTTATGTACAGTGTATGCACTTGGCAAAGTTTACAGCTAACCTATTGGCTCCTGCTTGCGGGCCAATGAGGCCAGATTAGCATATGTTACATGTATATTTTAGTAATATTTTAAAAGCAAACGCAAATTTCCAAAGTGAATTATGCATGTACGACAGAAGCAGGGGCTGTGTTGCGGTGGGTGTCAAATCCCACATCTTTTTGTCAAGACTATGGGCTTTACATTAAAAAGGCAGAGAGACTAAACGAAGTAAAACAGTTTTAATTTTTAACAGTTTTGGGCCGGCCCAAGGAAGCCCTCTCTGACAGTTTTAACTGACATTTGAATAATTGGATTAATTTAGGAGGGGCCACGTCGACAGCTTGACGGTTCTGCTTTCACTTTCATACATACTTAGATATAAATTTAGAGACGGGATTGGACGATTTCATTATTTAGTGTTACCGTGGCACGCATCGCAAAACAAGATGCCGTGGTTTGGAAACTTTTAATGGGATTGGAGTGCCGGGTTTTGGATTTAATCATAGTTTAGGAATCTTGTACTTCTGAACGTAGGTGATTGGCAGAGTGATTCGATGCGGAGTTACTCCGGCCTAAATTTATTGACTCTGCACAGGATTACTCTGTGAGTTCCATATCCTAGTTCTGCCATGGGCTCATTGTGTCCTCTTTGAACATGGGATATTCTTTTGCAGTTGTCTGCTGACCTACATTGATTATAGAACCCGTGGAGTTGTATGGACGAGGAACTCTGCAAAACACCTTGGATTATAAACAATGGTTAGAAAGAGTTTTTAGTTTCTAAATGAGTGTATTGACAAAGGGACTATCATGTTCATGTTTGCATGTTTTAAGACTGCACACTGTGTCTCCAACTAAAACAAATTAAACAGAAGGGAACCAATAGGTCCAGCCATAATAGATCTATTGCTATATGTCAATAAAAGGCTTTGGATTTGGAGATCTGTTGTGGCATAAGATTCATCAGATCTCTCCTTCAAACACATCTTATTCTCATTTAGGGAACTTTCCTGTAGCAGAACGTATGAAATGTGGAGACTTGCATTGGGGTGCAGGCCGAGGTAAGAATTCCATTCTAGGAATTTATGTTGTGTTCAAATGCACACCCAACTGTCTTGTGCTCAAAGACTGCCTTCCTTGTTCCATTAGATCATGTAAGTATCTGCGTGCATCTCTCCATTAAAATCACTGGCGGACCCTTAATGGGCAGGAAAAGTCAATATACATTCATCAGAATTCATAAGAACTAATTGATTTGGATCAGTTGTCTTTTGGGTCATGGGTCTTCTGGGGTTATGTCTGTTCCTTCACTTCTCCACACGTTTGACCATCAAAATTATAGTAGTACTTAGCATTTAAATAGTACTTTCGGCATCAAGGTACATTACCCTGTCATTCTTACAACAGCCCATAAGGTAGGCCAGTTTTATTCCTGCACAGCAGCTTGAAACTGAGAGAGTATGCCTTGTTTAAAGACAGCTAGTGAGATGCTGGTTTTTGAGCCAGGAGTTCCCTGGATCGCATTGTGTTTTTGTAACCACTAACTCATCAGAATAAGGGCTTTGGTGCTGTCCTCCTCCAGTGAATATCACCAGGGCATACCCAAAGACTTCATCCTTCGCGAAATGGCAAGCACCCATAAGCTGTTTGCTGTGCATCTCTCGAAGAGCTTTCAAAACGTTGCTGAAATGGACTATGCTTTTCTTTGCAGGCAGAACGTTCGGGTTTTCTTGTATCCAGACGTACACTCCATTGGGGATTCTCAAAGCCTTTTAAAATTATAGACTTTCTTCCCCCTCCTAGGGCAGTCAACACAAGTCCCAGGAGTGGTGTAGCCATCTGTCCTTTATATTAAAAGATTCTTTTGTATCACATACCTGATGTTCTCTTTATTTTTCAGGGATAAATGTTGCTAATTAAAATACAGCATTTGTCCTTTATCTGGGACTAAAGATTCCTCTGAGCCTCAAAAACAAACAAATAAACTTTAAGATACTTTATTCTACGTTTTAAATATGTTTTTTTGTGCAATCTTAGGGGAAATTTCTTATTTATTAAAGGGATTTGGCAGCCCTGGGGAATCTTTTGTGGATTGCGGTCGTCTCTAAATAGTGACTTTGCATTGTCATTACATATGGTCAGATTTCAAAGAAACAGTTCCACTGTGCCTGGCAATATGGTCTACCTGGCATTACAATGTTCCTCTCCCTAGTCTGTCCCCTTCCCTCTAATGGTTTGCATTGTCATTACATATGGTCAGATTTTAAAGAAACAGTTCCATTGTGCCTGGCAATATGGTCTACCTGACATTACAATGTTCCTCTCCCTAGTATGTCCCCCACCCTCTAATGGGTTTTTTTTAAAAAAAATTTATCATCATTAGTAAAAATAAAAGTGTTCTGCAGTGACATTTTGTACAAATTGAGTATAAAATCAGATCTGGATTAGATATTAGGTTATACTTAAGAGTTTTTATCAAATTACTTGACAGCATCCTTCAAAGACCATACTAGAAGGATCTTTATCTTCTCATAAGAACATAAGAGATGCCAATGTTGGATCAGGCCAAAGGCCCATCCAGTCCAACACTCTGTATCACACAGTGGCCAGAAATACCAATGCCATCAAGAGGTCCACCAGTGGGGCCAGGACATTAGAAGCCCTCCCACTGTTGAACCCCCCCCAAGCACCAAGATGACAGAGCATCACTTGCCCCAGAGTCCCTATCTATACCTTGTGGCTAATAGCCACTGATGGACCTCTGCTCCATATGCTTATCTAATTCCCTTTTGAAGCCGTCCATGCTTGTAGCTGCCACCACTTCCTGTGGCAGT